>NC_039261.1:9810418-10110418 GCF_003368295.1 Carassius auratus | reverse complement strand
ATTACTTTAAACATCATCCTCATGCTTCTATTTTGCAGGGAAGAGGGGTGCAAAGGGAGAGAGAGGAGATCCTGGACGACCACATCCTGGCCAACCGGGACCACCTGGACTGCCAGGTAAGCTCAAAGTCCACCTGTATAGTCCAAGTTGTCCAAAGGCGAACTGGTTTCCTCAGCAGACAATCCTGTTTTCTCACAGGTCCTCCAGGTCTTGACGGTGTGGCTCGTGACGGTAGGCCAGGCGAGCGAGGACCCCAGGGTGCAGCGGGTGAGCCAGGCCGTCCTGGAAAAGTTGGTCTTCCCGGTCTTCCTGGATATTGTGAAGCAGCTGCATGTTTGGCAGCATCTGCCTACACTTCTCCCAGATTACAAGAGGCGGGAACAGTAAAGGGCCCATCCACTTAAAGCAAGCCCTCTACTGTGGCATAAGAACATCTGGGAGAGAAAGAAAGTGTCAGAAAGAAAGAAAGAAAGGGGGAGAAGCATGGAAAGAGGAGCACACAGGCCTTCTCTTCAATGGGCACACTATGAGGAG
This sequence comes from Carassius auratus, assembly GCF_003368295.1. Classification (NCBI taxonomy): domain Eukaryota; kingdom Metazoa; phylum Chordata; class Actinopteri; order Cypriniformes; family Cyprinidae; genus Carassius; species Carassius auratus. Next base: position 10,109,884 of record NC_039261.1, on the reverse strand, counting down.
GGAGGGAGCAGCTGCTGCTTGATATTGTGAACTTTTAGTATGTATTAGGATTGTTTATATATGATTTAACATCTACAGGAAGGAAGTGTTAAGTTGGCAATGTCAGCTGCTGCTGCTCTCTCCAACCTCACAGTACAAAGAGATGTGAGAACATTGCCAGTGACATCATTGAGGACATTATCACCATGCACCCTGGACTAGAAGAACTGTAAGAATGACATTTGAAACAAAGGTGCCGTTTTTGTTTTTAAAATATTATTTGTTTCATGCATCTGATCCAAACACCTTAAAGATAAAGGATGATGGTGAGAATTTTACATGCCAGGAAATTCCCCTATAATTGAACCAATAAAAAGTATTCAAAGCTACTTTATTAATAGATTCATTTACCTCGTTCTTCAGTGAACATCTTCCCCGGCTTGAGCTGATACTTCATGTGTACATTATGTCCCCGTTTGTATTGTGCCTGTCTCCGCCGTGAAGCAATGCCTTTGATCTGCTCTTGTGAGATGGTGACGTGCTCCCATTAACTTTATCCTCGGTTCCATGCTGTAAATCTTTGTAAATGTGTATTAATTTTGTATGGACAGGGTAGGTTTAGAATATAAAACAGATCCAGAGTTAATGAATTTAATCAGCATTCAGGATCAAACTCCAAACAATGCTCAGACTTTCTGGTCAATTAAAAACCTGTATGCCACTTTGAACATTCTGTGTGTTATGTGCTTAGAGAAGAACTGATTATCTTCATTAACAGACTATTTATTGTTCTCTTTTGGTTCGTCTGTAAACACTCAAGTTTTATTACCTGGTTGTTCAGATTTACCCCAATCAATAAAGAGGAACGTTTTGTAAAACTCAATGTTCTTCTGCATCGTGAACATCTGAGAGGAACAACGATTTTAACTTTTGAAGAGGCACTCCAAAATGTCTGAATCGACTTTGCTTGACTATTCTCAAGTTGCGATCATCCCTGTTTCTTGTTCACCTTTTCGTTCCCATTTTCTTACTTCCAGTCAATTTTGCTTTTAATATGCTTTGATACAGGACTCTGTGAACAGCCACTCTTTTCAGTAATGAGCTTCTGTGACTTACTCTCTTTGTGGAGTGTCAATGATTGTCTTCTGGACCATTGCTAAGTCAGCATTCTTCTTCATTATTGTCGTTTTTAAAAAACAAGAAATACCCAGAATTTATATTGTAGGGATGGTAATTTATTGAAACTAAAATGTAAATATTCTAATATTTTTAGATACTAGATTTTTGACTTTTATTATCTGTAAGCTCTAATCATCATCATCAAAAAAAAAAAAAAAAATTAAAATGTATTACTTTATATATATTGATTCTAGGATATATAAATATATATTTCACTTTTTGAAATAAGTTACAAAAAAGTTCAGATACTTGAATAATTTAGTTATTATTTAACTGATGAACTGAGATTTGGAATGGGAAGGTCTATCGGACTGCAATGCTGGATGAAAAAAATACCTTAAGTTGAGTATAAAATCAACACACTAGACCAGGGGTTTTTCAAATTTAGGATTATAAATTAGGATCATCCTCATGTGAGGGACCCCATCAAAAGAAATGTAAAAGCTAAGTAAGTATAAAATATTATTTGGTTGCCTAGACCCAAGTTTGAAAACTGCACCAGATGGTAGAAAACCATAAGTACACCATTTGGGACACAGCTCATGTTTCTCACATTATACTGCTGATTCATATTCTGATCACTATAGGTTACAACATTTTCGCCCCTTTGCAGTATAAGCAATCTTATTTATATTTCCAAACCACCATCCCCACCATCATATATGCTGTTATTCACAAAGTGCTGAAAATTTACTGGAAACTCTGTACCCCTGGGCTCAATACTAAGTATTTCAAGACATTTCAGTCATCCTTTGTGAATACAAAACTGTTGCTATTATTACAAACTGAAGATAGATACATAGATATGTTGTTTAGGGACTGACAAATGAACATGTCCATGGAGAACTCTGCTTTCAAAACTTTTATTGCTTCTCTTAAGTTTCTTCAAAGAAAAATTTGCACACAAATGACTTTACTTACAAATAGCGCTATGATGAGATGCATGATGATGGGGGAGATTTTTTTTTTTTAAAGCTTGGATAAAAAGAGGTTGAAAGGCCGATCTGTAATTGACATGCTCGTAACGTTCACTTCATGAAAGCTGCATAATTTGAGAAATGTGAATGGCTCTGCTAAGAAACTTTTCAGCTATCCTCCCAATGTAGATATAGAGTCTTTCTCACTGTCTTCACTCTCACTCACAAACACACACACAGACCAAGGGAGCAACAACGAGAGGATAAAGTGCAGAGTGAAAAAGCATCAGACTGGCTGATGCAGCAGAGAATCAGTGAGATGCTGTTTCTGTTATAGATGACTGAGCGATGTTTAGGACAACTAGCAAAGCCTATTTGAGATTAGAGTGTTCTAGAAGCACATGATGGTTCAGCTGCAAGTGGTACAGTATATCAATGGAAATTCAAGTTTAAGAGTCCAGAGTGGTGGAGGAGGAGATGTCATCACAGAACTCATTGAGAGATAGGTGTCACTGAAATGTTCCTATAAAAATAAAATCTCTTTCCGTTCCATGATACATCACAAAATTGCTTTCTAACCCAAAATTGCATATAAAACCTACCTTTACAAAACATCAATTTGTTTAGAGCTTATACAATTATTCCAAAATATCTGAGACGACCATAAAAAGGGCTGCCATGCTGATATCTATTGTTTTTTTTTTAAGTACAAAAAGTCATTACATAAATATGAATATGTACAACACAAGCCCTTGGGGATGTTCATTTCGAATAATTAAAATAGTTAATTAGGTAACTGTGTCTATGCCTAATGATAACCTAAACTATTTAATATTAAACGGCTCACACTGTGGAAGGAATTATTCACTGGAAACAGATGGATATTTATGCCACATTGTCTTTGCTAAAGCAGTTAAATAGCAAAATTAGCAGCTGCCAAAACAACCCCCTCACAAAGATATTATTAAAGAAACATTCCAGATTCAACACAAGCCCTAGTAACAGAATCTGTGGCATTTTCTGTAGGAAATCTTTTTGGTTCATACCTTATTTAAAAAAAAAAAAATATATATATATATATATATATATATTTTTTTTTTCAGAAACTGAGGTATGAGTCAAAATAATTCCTGCATGAATCAACAGCATGCCATGGATAATTTTAACTTGTATTTAATTCAGAATATTGCTTTAATATTTAATAAAGAACCTTGAAGACTGGTGTGAAGTATCGGATGGAAACCAAAATATTTTATAGGGGCTGCAGCAGAAATCAAAAATGTTGATTGCTGAATAAATCTGGGCAACAATAATGACCATCAACAACTTGAATGTCCAGGGATCTGGATGTAAAACAAAAACTCAAAAATGATGCAAGTGGAATTATGGGCATGGGTTAAGGCATTCAAGTTCGGGATGTTGCACCAAGTTTTAGTGGTGTAAGTTAATGCTTAGCCATTCTTTACTGGTTCATCAGCAGATGATAACTTATAAATGTCCCCATTGATGGTGAACCAGTGTTTCGGCATTGCATCAAGCGGAAAGGAAATGACATTAATCCTTTGGTTCTCCATTGATCTTCTCAGAAGCCTTAGCAGGTACAGGTAGGTAACTGTGAGAATGTCAATCAATGGGTACCTTCCTCCATCTTTAATTTCTCTTAAACCACTTTCTAGTACATGGGACCTTTGGGAGCTGGGCCCTTGGGATTGTACTCCACAGGCATACTCATACAGTCAGATGGGTGACAACGGCCATCCTTGCCCTTCACTCCAGATGGGCCTGGAGGTCCAGGAACACCGGGGATGCCCTGCTGACCAGAAGGACCTGGTGGTCCCATCTTACCGTAACCAGGAGGACCAGGAACACCTGAGAGAAACAGAAGGAAATGATAATAGAATAAATACCACAAAGTTGACAAAATGACTTCCACTTTAAAATTGGAGTCAGACCTGGAGCACCCGGAGGGCCACTGTCTCCCATCTCTCCTACACCCTTATCTCCTTTCTCTCCCTTTACACCAGGGGCACCTGGGGACACATATGAAAGCATCCATGTGGAAGACTGGGCAAATGGAACATCAGACTGCTGTAGGAAACATTATGACATTAGTTCCTCTTACCGGGTGGACCCATGGGTCCTTGTCTTCCTTCGCGGCCAATCTGCCCGGGCCGGCCCGGTATACCTGCGGGACCTGGCATACCTGGATTACCATCTTTCCCTGGGGGTCCTGGTCGACCAGGGGATGCAACCATCTCCACAGGCATCTGCATTCGGGACATGTAGTAGCCCATACGCTCTGCAGGAAAATCTTTTTCTTTTACAAACTGATTTTAACGTGTATTTTAACTTGTATTTAACTCTGATTATTGCTTTAAAAGATAATAAATGGCCTTAAAGACTGATGTGAAGTTTTGTGGTGGGCTGAAGAAGAAATTAAAGGGGTAGTTCTCCCAAAACTGAAAATTTGATGTTTATCTGCTTACCCCATTGCATCCAAGATGTAAGTGACTTTGTTTCTTCAGTAGAACACAAACCAAGATTTTTAACCATTGCAGCCTATCACTCTTATAATGTATACAGATTATGGCTAAAACATACAATAAAAAAAAAAAATAAATAAATAAAATCCATTCACAAACAAAACCAAATTAAACCCTGTGGCTTGTGACAATACATTGATGTGTAAAGTCACAAAATAATCGGTCTGTGCAAGAGGCGTCTTCTTCTTCTTCTTGCTTTATGGCAGATCGCAGACTTATAAGGCTCTCAACTGAACCATTAGATGCGTTTACATGGACAAGTATTGCTTCCATCAGATTTAATTCATTCTGATTGATGAATCCGAAACATAATGTTTACATGAACGCTGAATAAAGTGATCGGGTTGACATATGCGTTTACATGTCAATAGCTTTTAATAGCTAATAATAGGACATCTTGGATGCCCTGGGGGTAAGCATGTAAACATAAAATTTTCATTTTTGGGTGAACTATCCCTTTAAATCATCTTAAAACACTTTTTCTGTGGAATAAACCATTTAGAAATTAAGTTTTAGTGCTTCCAGATAGGTCTGGTTAAAAAAGTTCTCTCACCGTCAAAGATCTTTATGACCTGCTGCCTGATGAAGGATTTTAAGTCATCATAGTTTACAACAGCCTGGAAAAAATACATACAATGTGAAGTTTAAATAATCATATATATATATATATATATATATATATATATATATATATATATATATATATATATATATATATATATATATATATATATATATATATATATATATATATACTGTTCTACAAAACAAGATATATTTTCCATCATCCTAATTTATTTATTAAAGGCTCATGTTAAAGATATGGTGGATAAGGAACATAAAAAAACAAACAAACATTGATTCTTAAAGTAGATACAGTTCTACATGATGCTATAGTTGCCATTAACTGTTTCTGTCAGTTAATAAACTCTCTTAACCAGGCTGTGTAGTGTGTATCATCAGTGAAATAGCCTCACATCATTCCCTGGGATTCCTGGTGGTCCGCTGGCACCAGCTGGTCCAGGTGAACCAGGGCTTCCCCTCTCGCCACGAGGTCCGACTGGTCCTATGATCCCTTCTGGTCCTTTGGAGCCAAAACCAAAGCCTCCTCCTGGTGGGCCCGGACGTCCGCGCTCTCCCGGGGGTCCCCTTTGCCCTGCAACTCCTGCTTCGCCCTGGATAGGATCAAAAGAACAGCTGTGATTTACTACACAGGTGATTCTAGGACAATGACCACGGGCTACTCAATGATCCCTGTAATAGCACCGCATAATAGGCTTTATATAGAAATGCATGCTCAGCACTACAGTATACAGTACACAAAATAAAATCTTCACGGTCCATGCCATCTACTTCTTTAATGCTATGGGTGACATGTATGAATACAGTGAATGCTAATGTTTTGGCTTATAGTTTCATTCTTGTTTGCATTCAGATGTGATTTTCTACTTCCTGAAAAGTCCTCTGCTGATTACGTGCAGTATGTTTTTATAACTATTCTTGTAAATTATCTATTGATTAATCAATGCTGTCCAGTCAGGGTAGACTGCAGACGGCTGAGGGGTAGCTTTAATGGCTTGTATTGTAGCTTGTCTTTGCTTTGAAAACTCTGGGGGGGGGGGGGGGGGGGGGTCGATGTGACAATACATTGTATTGTATATGCATGGTTCTTTATGTACAACGTATCTTACAATGCATTTTAAGGTTCTGTTCCAATGCACCTTCACTTTTATTCAGATTTAATGAAAAAATTCCATTGTTTCCTTAAATAGGTCCATATTAACCATGTAAACTAACTTCAGCTTACAGTATGCATACAATCGTACAGATATAATAGTAATAATACAATAGTAAACTTATTTTACTGTTGTTAGCCCCAGTTTAATGGGGTTTTTTTTCTTCTGAATTTATGATATGGCCTGAAAAGAAAAATGCATAAATAAATCTTCAGAAGCACTTCTGGATATTAAATATATATATTTTTTTTCATTTACCAAATCGCACTATTGAATTCAACATAGCTGAGCAGTGATATTTTAGAATTATTACTATGCTATTATTATATTTTATAGTTTTATTTAAGTTTTAGTAGTTTTGTTTTTTATTACTTAATTGTATCTTTTTTATACAATGAAATGAAATATATATATATATATATATATATATATATATATATATATATATATATATATATATATATTTATTTATTTCAGTTTTCGCAACTTTAGTACGTACAGCTATAAAGATATTTTATTTACTTGCAAAGTTAGCATTTCTAACATTCATTTGTTCCATCTAATATCAAATTATTATTATATTTAATTCAAGAAATAATAATAATAGATTTTTTTTAACTAAAATTCATTCCTTATTTAGAAAATGGCCTTAAAAAAAAAAAAGAAAAAAAAAAGGCTTCTTTCTCTTTGCACTTCATATCTACTTTTTTTGTGGATATATATTTAGTCATTGCAGTGTATTGTTATGCTTTTAGTTTACTTATATAAATTACAGTGTTGCCTAATTTTATTGGTTAGAATGCTAATTAATGCTAAAAGTTACATAAAAAAAAAACTGCCCCCAAATATCTTCAATGTAGCTAGCAACTTTTTGCTCTCGGATTGTAAAGTAGGATATTTTTAATACTTAACAGTTTCAAGTAGCATACCCAACACTAATGTTGCACTTGTAGCAGTCTATATAGAGCAAGTCATCTGTTTACACATTAAAGGGCTTCTGCTAATGGGTCGGGGGAAAAGCACAGCTCTTATCTCATTCACTCCTAAACTTCAGTGTCTGACAATGCTGCCCTGTCTATGACAGATAGAGGCTCTTCTATGGCTTTATTATGGAGCATAATGGTGTCACTATGTAAGCTGAGAGTGGTGTTCAAACAGGCTACTGTGGCAGATGAGGGAAGAAAAAATAAAAGAGTGAAGGCAAAGTGAGGTTAGATAACAATCTCTTGTGATTGCAGATGGACCCACCTGACAACTTCATTGAACAAATGTAAGCAAAAACTAACAGGATGTGTTGAGCACACTTCGATGGGAGGGGAAAACTCACTCTTATGCCTGAATAAGATGTATCCAAATGCATGTGAAAAGATGTCAGCGTTCAATGATGCAAAGACATTATAACAGAGATGTGAGAACAATGCATCTCACCTTCTGTCCCGATGGACCAGATTCTCCTGGCAGGCCTGGGGCTCCCTGCAGTTACAAATAATTACAGGAGTGAAAACTGGGACAAATAGTAGAAGTTTTGCAGTAATAATCAACGGGTCTATATGAAAACACATTGCTATATCAACCAAAATTAGGTCTTATTTTGATTATCAATGTTTCAATATAATTGGTTTAACTGGATTTTAATAATCCAATTAAGACAAAATTCCCGTTTCAAGAATTCCAAATATGACAGCTGGGAGTTATCTTTGTTATTCAGAAGTCTGTGTTGTGTGAACACCTAATTGAACATAAATAAATAAAGAAAATAAAGAAAATGATGTGAGCCAAATTATACATTTTTTATCTGTGCATGTAAAAGTAATATGAATAATAATAATAATAATAAAGTGCATATAAAATTAATTTATTTGAATTTAATCTTTTTTGAGACTCTTTGGAATTAAGGTTTAATCCGACAGATTTTGAAGTTGCATATTGTGCATAAACATTGTATACAGGAGCAAATCAAAGGAGATACTTACATCTTTACCTGCTGCTCCGTCACTTCCTGGTTCACCCTACAGAAAATAAGACAAGGACAGAAAAAGGTTTAAAAGAATAATTTAATTAGACACTATAAATATTTACTTATAAAAATAAACCAACTTTAGGTACTAACCATCAGCCCTGGATGTCCTGGGAGCCCTGGTGGGCCAGGTAACCCAGACTGTCCTCTCTCTCCTGCCTCACCTTTTTCTCCCTTAATGCCCTGGTTAAGAACAAGAAGATACAGTAAAGAATCCAACAGTTAAAAACATCACTGAGAAATTATTTGTTTTAGAAGACTTTTGCTCACCACTCCAGGTGGCCCAATTGGTCCTGGTGGTCCTGAAGATCCAGCAGCACCCTAGAAATTTCCAGTTTAGTTAAGTGTGTTAATAAGTGTTCATTTATCATATTCTCAAGTGGTTTATTTGTACACTATCATTTAAAAATTTGAGGTCAGTAAAATTTATTGTTGTCAAAAAATTTATACTTTTATTGAGCAAGGATGCATTAAACAGATTAAAAGACAAAGGCATTTAAAATGTTACAAAATATTTATATCTCAAATAAATTATTTTAGAAATTTTTGCTTTTTCTACTCATCAAAGAGTCCTAAAATAACAACTGTTTAGTAATTTTTTTTTTTCAACACACCAAATAAGCATAATTGAATGATTTCTGAAGGATCATGTGACACTCAATACTGGAATAATGACCGCTGGAAATTCTAAATACAAAGACAAATTCAATTAGAATATGGATATTTTAAATTGTTAAACTGTTTCACAATATTGCTGTTCTCTTTGTCAAATTCTTTGAACTTCTGTCAAATATATAAATAAAAAAATCCTACCAACCCCAAACTGTTGAGTGGTAATGTAAAAAAAAAAAAAAAAAGAGTAGATTACAATATATTTTAAATACTCACCATATGTCCTGGAGCTCCAGGTGGTCCTTGTGGTCCAGAAGGACCAGGATCTCCCTTAGATGCGAGTAAAAAAGTTTTTACTTATCAAGACGTTTCAGATTGCAATTTAAAGCACAATGTGAATACTGTAAGTTCTCAACATTGCCGTAAAGGAAACCATGTTATATTATATTATAGACATAAGTGTTAACTGTCTTCTAACTAATGGAGCAACCGTTTAAAGAGAATATTCCTGAATGCATTAGATATTATAAGTATGTCTCTTCATCTCAACTCTGTGGATGGTAGATTGCATTGGCTTGGCACCCAAAAGAGCCAACTCTATCTCACTTATGAGTACTGAGGTTTGTTACTGCCACAGTAACATGACAACACATATTAGGTTTGTACAATGGGATCAATCTTTAGTGATATATTGGCCAAGCATTTTCATCCTTCTTGCTTACGAAGTATGGTAATGGTCTAAGGGTGCAGAAAGCTATTTTCAAAGCACTCTTTCATTATCTGAAATCTATAGGGCCTTTGTAAGGAAATCTATAGCACATTTAAAGGTTCAGTGGAAACATATCTAACAGAAGACAGCTTACCTCTAGACCAGGCCTTCCTGCTGCTCCAGCAGGTCCCTGAGGTCCTCTATCTCCCTACAGATAACAATGAAGAGTGGGTGATGTAGATTAAAAGATAAAGAGATATGTAAAAATACAGACTGTTGTGTGCAATTTCTACTTTGCTGGTAGTGCCAAATGGATTTGGAAAAATAATGATTGTTTCCAAAAAGTTTTCCCATTGTTTGGGATAGCAATGGTCTTGTTCCAAACTTACACCACAGACTGAGCTCAGAGTTTGCATGTAGAGTAATTCAAACACATGCACAGAACAATGTGCAAATGCAGTTACTTTTGTAGTTGTCTTTGCTCATTAAGAGAAAGCATTTGAACATCAAAAACATCACAGGCATCAGCTTTAAAGACAGGATCAATGGACATAGTCATTTTTTATTCATTTATGCACTACACATTTCAAATAGAAATAATGACAAGGCTATGAAACCCAAAGAAAAGCCTCGTACTTTCATTCCTGGGAGACCCGTGTGTCCTTTGATGCCCTTGAAACCCTGGAATGAGAAACAGTTATTCAAAAAAGCCTTTTCCAATCAGAGAAAAGTCAAGTCAAGCTCCTCCTTGGAGATGCCTAATTAAAGTAGACTTTGTTCTTTGTAACAGTCTTTGTTCCAACTGTTGATTTTGGTATTCATGTGTCACTGATAAAATCTACAAAGAACTTGGAAAGTGAAAACGAAGAAATAAAATATGGCTCGGTTAATACCGGCATTCCCCTGGATCCAGCAGGGCCAGGCACTCCTGGTTCACCCTGTTTAATTGCAAGAATAAAACACAGTTAGAAAAAGTAAAAACGGAAAATTAGATAGAAACATAAGAATGATATATTATAAGTATATATTATACACATTATACATTATATACTGTGTGTGTGTGTGTGTGTGTGTGTATAAAGTATTTTTTATCTTCTCTGACCCTTAAACCTGGTTTTCCATCTTTGCCATCAAGTCCTTCCATCCCAGGAGGCCCCTTTAAACAGACAAAATACAAAACAATATGATTACTTTGTGAAAGTTTTAATTGTGTACGGACACTAGAGGCTGAATGTCTGCTATAAAAGGTGTCTATCCAGAGGATTCTGAGACTCACAGGCATGCCTGGGGACCCGGGAGATCCTGGGGGACCTGTAGGTCCCTGTGGGCCCTGAACTCCAGCACCACCCTAAGGGAGTAGATAAAGTAAGGGTGAGTGCATGATAGAGAAGAATCTAAAATCCACAAGTCAAGCCATTTAATGACTACAGCATGGTATGTCAGAGCGCTTGTTTGTGAAAGTGACCATAAGTGATAAAGCATATGAATGCAAATGATGAGTCATTTATCAAATGTCATTGCTCATGTAAGGATGTATTTCCAGCATAAGCGAGGAATGTCACTATGTTGTATAATTTCATTTATCAATGCATGCTCAGGCATTATTATTGCCTTCTCAGCTTGTGGCCCTGGAGGGCCCGGAGAACCCGCTTTTCCTGGGAATCCTGGAGGACCCTGGAGACATGAAGGCAACAGTAAGACATCAGGCTTGTTCCATTAGCGTATTCAGAGAAATGAGGCTTATTTCAGAATTAAAGTCATAATTAATTGCATTTTGGAATCCATTTCACTTCTATAATGTGATGTTTTATTGCTGGAAACAGTAGGGGAAGTTATGACAGAAAGATGACTGATAATGACTGAAGACCCACCGGTTGTCCTGGGAATCCTTGAGATCCTTGGAAGCCCTGTAAACAAAAGATGCAAGAACTGTTGTTATGCGCACTGCATATTGCAATCACAAGAACAAAATGAAGATGTTCCACCTGGGAATTTACTGAGTAAATACACAATTTTATAAATATTTATTTTCCAGAAAAAAAAAAAAAACGGGTATATTTTTAGCACACTTCTAAGACACAAACAGAACATCTTGTTTAAACTAGTGTGATATCAACGAATAAGGTATCACAAGAATGTGATATCAAGAGATATGACATATATAGAAACATTAGAGAACAATAATTGTCAATTTATCAGTAACATGCTTTCATACCTGATCTCCCTTTGGTCCCACGGGTCCCGCTGTTCCAGCTTCCCCTTTAGGACCCTGCCAGTCAAGCAAACATACACCAAAAACAGTTTTGAGAATACTGGGGAATCTTCGTAAGAAATACAATCAAAGAAAAGAACAAAAAAAAAGTTTTTTCACAATGAATCTATAAACCGTTTGAAGCTTGTTTGTTTGATCTGAGAGCTATTACTCACAAAAAGAATACAAAAGGGAATCTGGCTTATAACATATATACCGTGCATGATTATCAGCCAGCCATCCAAGATAAACATAAGGGTTTGTTTTGAAAAACCCAGTGATAAAAGACAAAATAGTGAAGTGCAGTCAAGGGTCATGACTTCAGGTAATATATAGAGTCTATATACGTGAAGCAGAAAAAAAAATAAAGGCATTAAGACTGGATGTTTACTCACTGCAGGGCCCACTGGTCCTTGATAACCTGGAGATCCCGGTGGACCCTATAAATAAAAAATTGCAAAGTTTCAAAAAACTGTTTACCAGGTCATTACAAGATTTCCTGTGTGAATGCTGCTGTGTGGCTTGAACCCCTAAAGGAGAGTCAAAATAAAAGGTTGAGGTGGTTTGGAAAGTGTGTATTTTTGTGCAAAAAGTATATCTTTCGATAGTTTGGGGTCAGTACGTTTATTATTATTATTTTTTTAAGAATACTTGCCTTCAGCAAAGACACTTTAAATTGATCAAAATTACACTTTTATTTTGTTACAAAATCTTATATTCTAAATAAATGCAGCTCTTTGTTTTCTGTTTTAAAATATTTTCCGTTGTATTCTTTCATAAAATCACGGTTTTTACTGTATTTTGATCAAGTACAATTATTAAAGACAAGTGTCGACAAAGTGTTGACATAAAATAGCCAGATCCCATTAATATTGGACGATCTGGATACTAGAAGTTTAAGACTGTTTAAAGAGGACATTCTTACCGAATCTCCTTTCTGCCCTGAGGTTCCCGGACTACCACGCTCTCCTTTAAGGCCCTGGAAAAACAGCATAATGATTTTAACCCAACAATCAAACATTTATAAGTTATACTACATGTCAGAAAACGTAAATATATGCTTTTGCAGCATCTGGTCAGTTGGACAAGGTGTTTAACACCACTTACAGGAAGTCCAGGTGGTCCATTGGTCCCAGGATAGCCAGGATTTCCTGGTGGACCCTTTGTGAAAATAATAAACGTACCTCAATAATTTAGCAAACTGTCATGGACTCCTTTTTAGTATATATTCTTGAATTACTCACCTGTTCACCTTTCTGTCCTGGAAGTCCATCTGTCCCTCTTTGACCTTGTTGACCCTATGTTTAAAAAAGACATAAGCGACACAGCCAGCAAAAATGCTAATTTTATTAAAAAAGCATTTTATATCTATTTTATAGCTATATCTGTTCTGGAGAAAACTTGTTTTTACAGCCCTCCATTTCACATCATTGTGATATTAACAGCAAAAAAATAGTTAATACACCTGCCAAAGCCTGGCATTTATTTTCTAAGCGAGGGCTGAAAGTAAGGGAATGAATTAATGAATCTTTCTTTCCTGCCATCTGTATTCCAGGAACAGAGAGATGATGCAGAATTATTGTTTCTATTGTTTTTACGTTTATAGTCATGGAACAAAACATGCCTATTAGCTACTGCATGCATAATGAAAAAGAGAATGGACCTGAGCTGAATCTCATATCGGATAATCCCTCAGTAAATGCATCCTGAGTAGATACAACATTTAACGGTTTACAGATTTTACTTAATCGATTCGATACATTTCCCTAAATGAAGGACATTGCTCTTTAAGCAGTTAACATAGAGATCGCAACAGTTACAAAATAATATTCCCAGACACTGTTCTCATACTAATAATATTTGACTTTTTCTAAATGCATTGACATTCGTTAAAATCGACAGAAAGAAAAAAAATAAGTACATTTTAAAACATTCTTTATTTATTTTATTTTACTTTTTGAGGATTTTTCAGCATGGTCAAGGACAAATGGATTTCAACATCATAAAGTCTTTCCCTTAAGAAAAATACAACTGCACAAAAAAATACAAATTAATTTAAGAGTTGCCGGCAGCAGTTTTGAAGTCTCAGATCTGCTTCATGGGTGTTAAAGCATCAAGTGCATTGCTATGTCTAGCAGGGGGATTTGATCTCACTGGTTTAACTTTAATTTAATTTAAGTATCATTAATGAACACAGTCTGTTCTAAACTTGCAGCACAGGTTTAGCCAGACCACTCCAACAAACAAAGTTGTGTAATTGTCACAGAGTCAGTGTTTAGACTCTTCAGGAACTTAATAATAGCTCACTTACAGTTGCCTCTGCACATTAAATGGAAATAGAAGAGGGAGTATTTGGCTTCATCTTTAAATAAAAAGGAAAAAAGAAAAAAAGTATCCCTCCACTGGCTGTCTCTTTTGCAAATGTCCTTCTGTTGGTTTCCTGAATCTTGCTGACTGCACAGTCTCCACAGCGGTTCGGTTATATATCATTCTATTAGTGGATCAATTCCACAGAAAATTTCAGCTTGGAAAACACTGGCTTACTGTAAATCTTTATTTTCAGTTTTTCCGTGCTAATAGGAAAATAAAAAAAACTGCACAAAATCTATGCCGCTGAGTTTGTTGTTTCAAACAGATTCGATTGAAGCAAATTAAAGAAAGTCAGATAGAGCTCACAAAGCATAAAGCTGGACAACAATAAAATAGAAATCAATTCTTGCTCAGACTCAATTCATCAGTAAGCCCAAACCTCTGCTAAAACATGCCGTTCAAGGCGTTGCAAAAGAACCTGTCAGCAGCACAGACACAATGGCTATGGAGAGATAATTGAACAAGCACCACAGCTTTATTTCTCTGTTATGACATTCATCGGGCGCACGTGAGAAGATGGGCTGGTTTTCTGAGGTAATTAAACATCTACATTGTTTGTCTGAGCTGATCGTGAGTTGGCATGCTTTGACTTACAGATAGTCCAGGAGGCCCTTGAGGACCAGGGAAACCAATATTGCCCTGTAAAAGAATGATAATAAGAGAGCAACAGTTAGAAATCTATTCATCTATAATGGACAAAAACAAGAACCATACAAACAAAAGCAATCTTGTCACACATGCATCTCAAACATCCTCTTTATTTTGTTTAAGTCATGCAACATGTTTTACTTGGTTTTGAATACTTGGTACTAGTAAAGTGTGACAAAACAAAAAGGTTTAATTTCTTTCAAAAAAATGTAGATAAAAATCTTCCCCTGCCAGGCAAAAAGTGTTAACTCTCATTTCCTTGTTGAAATTAGGTTAGGCGCTTGTTGGAAAGCATTATGCAATTCTGAGCCAAAACAGTAGGGGCCTCTCTAACCTCACAGCAAAGAGTGAGAAATACCACTGTTCTCCCTTATTGGTCCATTTTTACTGAAAACACTGAACCTAAAAGAAAATGGTTCGTGCAAACTAACACTGCATTGTGGGGTTAAATGTTAGTGACTAGATGAAGGCATGCAGAACAGTTCACTGCTTGCTGTACTTCTGAAACAAGTGCTCAGCATCGGTTTGTCTCTATATGATACAGACTGTACTCTGAAAGCCATCTGGGGTTACTTTCACCCAGTCTCAGTTTATAAGAAAAGAGGGCTAAAAAGGCAATCCTGCCAGAAATGACCTTTTAGAAGACAATCTGAGGCATAACAGGCAAAGTAGAAACTTACCGGGGTTCCAGGAAGACCAGGAGGTCCTCGTTCACCTCTAGGACCCTACAATGAACAGAGACAAGGATAATGTTATATAGCATACAGCATTATAACTATATACTGTGTATATATATATATATATATACACACACACACACACACACACACGTATATCATGGTTTTCTGCAGTTAATCATGATTGATCACATTATGCACAAAATTCAAAAAAGCATTCAAAAGTAGTGTATTGTGCATGTTTTTTTCATTTAAAAGTACTGCTATATGAACAACAGTGCAATAACATTTGGTTTGCTAACACTTTAAACAAATAAGGTGCTTTTTTTTACAGAACTATTTATTTTACATAGTAGCAGTTAAAATATTTCTTGTAAACCTCTTCTTGTAAAACTTAAAACATTAATGCAATCACATTAAATATAAAACAAGTAATTTGCCACTGCAAGGGCATTAACCTTTTTATAGAAAATATTTGTATAGTTTGTTATAGAAAAACAAGTTATGCTCAGAGTCCAGAGCCTCGATCATAACATTATAACAGGCACCGTCCTGTTAGAGAACTGCACGATCACGGGACCCATCGCAGCAGAGTACACCGTGGGACAACACATGATGGGTGAGTGCAGGTGGGTAGAGACTCGTGGATAAGTGGGATGCAGGAGAATAAGGGTGTGCTTACACTAGACAATCTTAACTGTTCCCGAGTGCGTTTGACCCCCAAAGCCCGGTTCGTTTGACTAGTGTGATTGCTCCGTGTTGCACTCGGGCATGGTTCATTTAGCCGTGCCTGGCTTGCCTGGAAGAGGTGGGCCAGAGCACGGTTCAGTTATATAGTAAATAGATCACCCCTCCTGTGACCCATGGGTTGTCTGTTTATTCAGAGCCAGTAAGCAACGGACTTTCATTTAAAAAAATAAAATAAAATAAATTGACGGCCTTAATCAATTAAGAATGTTAATTTGTTAATTTAATGTTGTTAATATAATGCGATTAACTATGAAGAAATGTGTTACAATTTACTTATAGCAGTACAATGAACAGATGACATAGTTTGTTTTTGATAAATTTTGCCAACCTAAACAGATTTAAAGCCACAAAAGAACAGCTGTGATTACTGAGTGAAAAACCCAGTTGTTTCATTACTGAATAAATCCATGGTATTGAAGGAGTCGGGTGAACAAATCAATCAGTGACCCATTCATGAACAAATCAGTTACTTCAATATTCATTTCTATGCCCATGTAAAACCCATTCATCTCATAGCGTTATTTATGCTATTCTAAGTACAGTGTAAATGCATTCACACCACCTTGTGTAAATATACCTACATGCCACTTCAGATGGCCACACTGTAGCTGTATGTGGTGCAGGTTCTATGTTGAATAAAAATGTTTGTTTTGATTCTGTTCTGAAATAAATAGTGGCTGACGACGATGACGAAGACCAGGCTGAAGTCTCTGCCAACTGGTTGCATCAGCAGTGGACTGAATGAACATGAAGTAATCCTACTATGCCTAGCGCCCACCTACTTGTCTTCCAGCAAATCAGTTAGGAAAACTGGACAAACATTACATCACCTAATTAATATTCATGAGCCGAGAAGATAAGGTTTTATAAATGTGTCCACCACCTTTTCAGATTATTCCTAAGCCTCCGATAACATAAATCTGGGATAGAACTGGGGGCAGAATAATAGAATTTGAGTGTGCTATATATATATTGGCTTATAATATCATTATAGTATTGTGTTGTTAGCTTTGCAACAGTTAGGATGCAGCAGAGCTCTTGTATCCTCTCGAACAGGCACTGGTAATAATGAAACTCAGCAAGGTCTCTCACCGGCTCTCCTTTGACCCCTGGGTTCCCTGGGAATCCAGGAATCCCTTGTGCACCAACGCACTGCCCACCGTTACCCGTCTAAAAGAATTGAGAAGACATGAAGGGTGGCAATCAGGAAATGCTTAGACAATTCGAAGAGAAACACAAATAATAGCATTTTCAATACCATGACAGTAGCTCCCCTAATGTAAAATATATACAAAAATGTATTTGAAATGCATTTATTTAGTGGTAAGCGTAATATGAATATATTTACATATTTATGTGCTAAAATACTCTGCAATTGCACTTTTAGTATACTAAACTGGCATACATAAAGGCAGCTGAATTGAAACAACTTATTTTGTTCTTGATGCACTTAAATTGTGCAGAAGTAGTGCTGAAGTCTAGTATATTTGATTTTACTAAACTGGAAATATTGCAAGCATACTTCAGGTACACTTGCATATAATCTTGCATATACAGACTGAAGACCGATATTATACAGAGCTTGTACAATGCTTATTGATAGTAAGATTAAGCATGCTATTAAGAAATGTGCATTGTGCAATAAAGAAATACTCCAAATAAAGTTTAATTGTAATTGTATATTAGTATGTTTAAGTGATTTGTAAATAAATGTTAATGAATTTGAAGTATACTTAGTATTATTATTTTTTTTAGTTAAATACATATAAATCAAAAATAAATATTAAAAACCTTTGTATAATGGCCTGAATAATTTTTTTTTTTTTTAAGTAAAATATTTAGTTAAATGATGTTGTTCATTGTTTTGGACTCATTTATACAGGGTTTTAATCGTTTAATTCAAGCTGCAACATATAACCAAATGTTATCTTTACAGTATTAGTATTAATTTAAAATTATTTTTAATTCATCAAACTGACATGTATTGGTATTTTGAACCTGGTCATCATAATTAAGATCATTCAAAGATTATTTTTGTGCCAGATAGATACAGCTGAATGCAGAATAAAAATAAATAAATAAATAAATGTGATGTGATATATATTTATTAACTAAAATAGCTTGAATGTAAATAGCTATGACTGTAGTTTAACTGTTTAACATTATGAGTTAGCGTGTAGCTTGGGATGCTTTCCTATCACAGTTTTATGCAAGTGTAAAAGGAGCGTTAACCAATCGGCCCACAAACTTACAGGCACACTTGGTGTTTCCTCTCTCTGTGGTCTCTGTGTCTCTAGACACTGTAAAGTTGATCATAGAAATTCAGTAGGTTTAGTACTATATGTTCTAGCATGTTCAGAACTACTGTAGAAATCAAACAGCATGCCAAACAGAAAGCATAAAACAAGTGAACACATCAATGTTATCAACACAAACCCACACCCTGTCTAATACCAATCACATCATCCATCATTCATCCCTCTCACCCCTTCGCATCCTTCTGAGGGTACAACCCCAGGCTTGCCCTGATCTCCCTTCTCGCCCTTAGCACCAACCACGCCAGGCACACCTGGTAGACCTGTGGAGCAATCGCCACAGCCCTCCTACAGTGAAGCATACACATGACACAAACACATGTGTACTCACTGCAAGAAGCAAATGAACAATAAAACACAGCATCTGCATGCAATTGTACAGTAAGTGAATAGTGTTACTGCATTAAAGAGTAAGGAAGTACAGACAGACTGAGGAAGGTGTGTGAAATTTAAACGGGGTATTTTGCTAACAGTAAAAACTGTGCTCTCACATTCCAGCTTGAGAGTAGGAATGCAAGAATCCAAATAACCTCAGCTTAAAGAATGTCTCAGACTTTAAAGAAGGTTTCAAAGCCAAAACATTAGGGTTTGCAAAATAAATGATTTTCCAACTCTGAACCAACTCTGACTCAAACAGCAAACATTTATAATTAAGACAAGGGTAAAAAAAAAGACTTAAAAAAGATTTAAAATTATGTTTTATGTGTCTTATTATATATATATATATATATATATATATATATATATATATATATATATATATATATATATATACATCTGACAAAACATCTAAATAAAGTTTTAAACATCTTTAATGCATCTGCCATTTTTTTTTTTCAACATCAAACATGAGAAAATGTTCTAAAACTTTTAATGCTCTAAAATAATTGGTTAGCTCAAACTAATTTATGGCACAAATTAATGTAATTATGCTGCAAAAAAATTATATATTAAAAAAAGCATCTAGATATAACTGGATAAGAAATGTAATTTTGTTCAAACATTTGAATTTATTTATTTGTAAATATTTTTTTTTTATTCAGCATAAATTTAGCAAAATATTTTTATTTAGCATGAATGCATTATTGTTTCCTCAAAAATATCAAGCAGTACAATTATTATCGCTGACAATAATAAGAAATGCTTCTTGTGCACCAAATTAATATATTAGAATGATTTCTGAAGCATCATGTGACAATGAAGACTGGAGTAATGGCTGCTGAAAATTCAGCTTTGGAATTAATTATGTTTTCAAATTTTATTTCAATAAAAAATATATATTTTTTTTATGTAATATTTTTAAACATGTCATTTTACTGCATTTTTGATCAAATAAAATGCAACACTGTTTAGCATTAGAGACTACAAATTCTTATCAATCCCAAACTTTTGAACAATAGTTTGAATAAATAAATATATTTTTAATAGATTTGCCATGTAAGAATCATAAACTATTTATATACATTAATATGGTTGTATACTGTATGTATATGAAATATGTCAGGTACTCGATTTTATGCAATATGCAACAGTGGGTTTCCTGCTCTATCTCTCTATCCACCACAGGTATCTTGGCCTCAAAAAGACCCGGCACTAAAAATTCCATCTTCCAAATGAAAATGCATGCATTGCATAGATGACTTGCTGTCGTACGTGTACAATATTGGCGGCAGAATAGAAAAATTAACATTTATTCACATCAATGCTAATGTGTATGTTTCTGTATGCATTGTGTTACCAGATAATACCAGTGTTCCCTGGCACATGCATACTAATAATGTCATAGAGAGAGAGATAATCTGAACACATGCAGTTAATACAGACACGTTGCTTACCTTGTCTGTGGAAGCTGAATCCTGAGGCAGAAAAACTGGAGGCTGAAGATGGAGGAGACAGTCAGACATATTGACTGCATCAAAAACTCTTTTTCTCTTCACAACAACTTAATGATTACCATCAGAAGTTCAGAAGAAAGTGACAATGGTGACACAAAGCAATGCAGTACACTAAAAGTTATTTTAAAAAGCACTGCTTTGAAAGTAAAGTTATGATCTCATTATGTCATGAATAACAAAAATCTCATTTAAATAATGGAACTATTTTGCATGAAATTATTCAGAAAAAAACTCCTGAATTTAACATGATAAATGATTTCACGTTATGCTACAATTAGTTATTGTGCTGTCATTTCAAAACAGTGTACTGACTAATCGCATCCATAAACATGTAAATGAAAATATAATAAATTACGGTTAAAAATATTGTGCTGGCTGGCCATTTACAACATGGAGAAGAAGTAACTTTCAAACCCTACTTTAAAAAGCATTCGTTTCAGAGCACAAAAGACTTTCAGAAGGATAAAAAATGTAAAACATAAATAAATACTTAATCATTCACCACCCACAATGTGATATGAAACCCTAACGAGTAATGTAACGAGTGCCCAGAGTATTTTAAAGCATTTAAAAAAATTCAACTCAAATTCCATTTAAACTCAAACCAAAATATTTTTATATGCACTTGGCCCTTTTTGTATAGAGGCCTGAAATATTACTCTAACTACGGTTAAAGCAGAGAACTTGACCGAATATGAAAGCGGCTCTCAGATGATCTTAAATGGAAGATACTGATGTGATTCCTCTCACTACTGGCTGGTTTGGGCTCTTCACATCTCAGTAAAGTGGGATCATTCCACCTTACGCCATCTAATTAATCTACTGTTATTATGGTTTTAATATGGAAATTGGTCACCATTTGCACTTTTAGTTTTTTAAAAGAACCCTTTTAATTTCCTAATGTTATTCGTAACTTATTTAATTGAACTATTTAGTGTTTTTGGCGCTTTAGAACATATTTTGTGTATTAATAAACTAGCTTTGGGATTAAGAAGTTCACGGGATCGGTTTATTCGAAAGTCGGTGAACGAGAGTTAAAAGAATAACATGGTTTAGATCTGATTGTGCTCTGGAAGAACTCGGTGGTCGGAGTCTGCTGATAGAAGTGGAGCAAAGCGGCCCGGGACTGAAGTCCAGCCAAATTTCCGCTGCAGGCTGGAAGCCCGGAGCTCTGATTTCAGGATGGGCCTTTAGCCAGCTGAGAAAATATGCGTGCGGAGAGACGGGGCCATTAATGCCAAAATCCTACTTTCAACCAACGATCTAATGGCTCTTTCTGTACGGAACATCACTCACAGTAATGGCCGCCCTAACCGTAACTCAACACAATGGCAGTGTTTACCATCACACAAAGCCTCGGAGACTGTGAGTTAACTCTGAAAGGGTAATAGGACCTTGGCGGCCATAAAGGACAACAGAGATGCCTCACGGAACGCTGAGACAAGATCCTTGCGTGCTTACTGGTTCCTTTTAGTGTTATAAAAAAGTTGCTGTTGTCTTCGTGAATCACCTCCGTCTCCCCGCACCGCGTTAAAGGAGGCCCGACCCGCTCCCCTTCTAACACAGAAGTCGGCCAACTGGGCTCCTTGCTCTGAGTTTATATACTGTAATAAAGCTCCTCCCCCTGTCTGGTTACTCACTGCTTGGCCGGGTGGACCCGGTTTCCCTGGTATGCCATCGTTGCCAGGGATACCCTGTAAGAAGGAACTGAGGTTGAATCGGTTCAGGCTCTGGCCACAATCTGGACACCTCCTTCTCCAGCGGGGCAGAGGGAAAGTAGCCAAAGCCCTGGACCCTCTCCTGGTTTGTGTTCCAGCTCGGAGTAGACATTTAAATCTTTTCCTTGCCTTTCTCTGTCTATTTTAATTATTATTATTTTTTTTATCTCAGCTCTTCTGAGGCTTGGGAAATCAACACAACACCAGGTTAAAGACCACTCAGTGCTCACGGTGAGATCATACAGAAGGAAATCTGCCAGTTTATCAGGGTGATTTAAATGATGATGGGCTTAAATACCATCATAGTTCCCATTGTGTATTTAAAACATAACTTATAAAGATATCAAATGGACTTGAATGAAATACAGCGACCTCACAGTGAGCTTCTGGATGGTTTTTAAAAAGAAAAAAGCAGCATGATCCCCAACTACTTATTCAATTAATATATTAAGATTACATTTAATTCATATTTTTGCGCAGTATTAATGCTTTAGATTTACAATCTACATTAAAATGTACATTTACTTTACATTAACTTTTAAAAGCGCAGGCATTAACAAAGCACATCCCACGGCACTATCCAAAAATCCCAGAAGCCCCTTTAAAGCGTGCACATTTAACAGCAATCTTTTTAATATAGCGCTCTTTTACAAACTAATTTACAATTGCATGACATTACATTTACATTACATTACATTTAATTGATGGCAGCTTTATGTATTAAATATTATTTGACATATGTTTTAAATGTAAACATTATTGGTGCATTATTATTAAATATGCTTTAGTTCAAGCCCAGAGTTACCCATGCAGGCCTTCCCGATTCAGAAGAACCACAAAGAGAGCAGGATGGAGGAACAGAGAGAAAAAGCAGAGGTACAACCTGATGCCATCTGTTTCATACTCACCTGTGGGCCGGGGATTCCTGTAAAGCCTTGGGGCCCTGGGGGACCTGGAGGGCCTGGTGGTCCAGGAGGCCCCTAATGCATATTAAGGACATTGGTAAAGTCAGAAGATGGTCATTCATTACTCAAAAAAAAAATCTGAGAGTGATTGTGACTCTTTTAATATGTCTCTATAAGTACAGTGTGGCACCGAAACCCTATTGCAATTGCTATGTTATTAGTTTTTTATTTTATTTTTAATTTAAGCAGCGGAAGAGAGATAAAGAGTGAAAAGGGATGTGAGACCTGAGGACCAGGCTGCCACCTGCTCTCACCACCTGGGACCCCCTGCAAGAAAAGAGTAATCAAATGCAGCACTGTGAATCACATCACATTTAAAAGGTTATGTTTAATATCCCAAATTCTTTGAGTGTTTATGTGTCAGAGTGTGCTAATGTTCTCCTGATTATCAACAATGAAATAAAGCATTAGCTCACAGGTCCGCCAGCTCCAGAGAACATGTTATTCAAACAGTTGCACTCTCCTGGTTCACCCTATGATGCAAAAAAAAAAAAAAAATATGTTTTTTATGTTGCAAGGAGTTTCCTTATTGGAACAAATTATTTGTTTAAATTAAATATATTAAATTTACACAAAAGAGAGCATAACAACTCAGCAAAACTAAGATATAGAACATTTCTGAATATGATACAGAATATATTTGTTTCTAATAACCATTTTTTCGTTTTTGACAATAACTAAATAACCTTTTAGACTACAAAATAAGCATTATATTATTATTATTAATAAATGAATGCATAGTAATGTATTAAAATAAAATAGTTATAATATAACGCTCTAATGTAATGACATTTGACAATGGAGAAGTATAAATAGCTAAAAAAAATCAATCGTTTTTTTAGTATTATTATGCTGTTAAACTAAATTGAAATAATATATATATAAAAAATAATATATATATATATATTTTTTTTTTTAGTTTCATTTTTGGTTAACTACAATACCCATGGTCCACACACACACACACACACACACACAAGCATGTTACATTGTGTCCGATGTAGAATTCTATCCTGGCACTCAACAGGAATGACAGAGCACTTCATCACACTTAGGAAGAATATGCATCATTTGATATCAGCTGCCGCTTTCCTCTGTGTTTAGACAAATTAGTCAGGGAGACAACAGAGGACATTAAAGAATGAA
Organism: Carassius auratus; assembly: GCF_003368295.1. NCBI lineage: Eukaryota > Metazoa > Chordata > Actinopteri > Cypriniformes > Cyprinidae > Carassius > Carassius auratus. The sequence goes on along the minus strand of NC_039261.1, from coordinate 10,085,457 downwards.
GCATTTCCAGGGCTTTTCTATCGAGGTCTCTCTTTCTCATCTCCCTCACACACACTTCCTTTCTCTTTGATACTCTGTGATGTTGTCACATTACAGATGACAGCTGTTTTATTCACCAATTAATAGCCCTGTTTTAGCTCGAGGGCATTTTTTGACTTTTTCAGCACTGTTGAACTCTTCTGTCAGACTTATGCGTCTGTTTGTGTCTCCAGGGTGGACACATCACAGTACGTACAGACGGTCGCTCTAAACATTACTCCTCCTATTCATCGTTCCCTCCACACACGCATTCTCACAGCTTCGGGGAACTAAGAAATCGCCTCCCCAGCTCACTCATCCAGACACTTACCTTGTCACCCTTAGGCCCAGTGGAACCCTGGAAGACAAGGAGAAACACACACACACAAAGGCTCAGTTAGACAGTGTTATTGTGTGTAACTCTCCAGGGCCAGCAATAAGAGTGTGGATCAGGGAGGAGCAGCGCCAGGTGACGTGATGCAAGCAGACAATGTGTTGCTGTTAGGGATCCAGGCTCTGTCTGTGGCATTGCTCCTCAAGCTCTCTGCGACAAAGCCTCAAGTAAATAACATCCGATGCGAGAACAGACAATGGTAACTTTGTTTTTTTAATGAGATGAGCTCTGGCAAGACAACACACTCTCACTGCTTTTGTCTCTGCAGTTTAGGAAAGTTCATTTGATGCCATCTCTAGACGGCAGAGCAATGAACAACGGACAATATGCTTGGGTGAATTTGTTAATGACAGATCGCATGTCTTAATATGGGAATAAGCTAAAGAGTTGAGAAAAGCATGACTTACAGGACTCCCATCCTGACCCGGTATCCCAGGCAATCCTTGTGTACCATCTCTACCCTGTGACGCAGAATATATAAATCATTTAGTGCAAGTGCAAGACAAAAAATAAATAAATAAAAATATGTGTTCACTCATTACACTCCCTATTTTCGATGAATTGAAATAATAAACATGACTATGGATAACAGTATACTTAATATGAAATATGCACTGCATCATTTATTATGCAAAAGACATAATCTACATCCATTATGGCATTCAGATATAAAATGTAATGAATAGAGCAAGAATATAAAAACGGCTGCCCCTATGACTGGGAACAAGATTTTTGTCCATGTTTTATCTCAAGTTCTTACCTGGGGTCCAACTTGTCCCATTCCCATTGGCCCCTGTGGCCCTGGTGGTCCCATTTCTCCCTTTGGACCCTATTGATATCATGAAATACATTGGAACAGCAGTGAGGTTTGATCCATTGTGTCTTTTGGACTGAGGAGTACTGTGTTATTGCATTGGTGATCTACCCTTTGTCCCTCTGGTCCAATTGGCCCTGCGGGTCCTTGACGTCCTTCTGGACCCTGCAAGATACACATGACGGTTTTCATACTTGGTTTCTATATCGAGGGGGTTGTTTTATTTATTATTTAGATTTGTTATTGTGTATCATATACTACTGTTCAAAAGGGTTAGTAAGATCATTTTTTACTTCTTTTTTTTTTTAACCTTTTTATTCAGCAAGAATGCTGTAAATTGATCAAAAGACACAGTAAAGACATTTATAATGTCTTAAGATTAACATAACAAATAAATGCTGTTCTTTTGAACTTTCTATATACCAATAAGTTCTGAAAAAAAAAAAAAAAAATCCAGCACTGTTTCAACAGCGATAATAACAAGAAATGCTTCTTAAGCAGCAAATCAGCATATTATAATGATTTCTGAATGATCACGTGACAATGAAAACTGGAGTAATGATGCTAAAAATTCAGCTTTGCCTTCATAGGGATTAAGTACAATATATTCAAATAGAAAACAGATATTTTAAATTCTAATGGTATTATACAACATGACTGTTTTACTGTATTTTTAACCAAATACATGCATATTGGGCTTCAATTTCAAACTTCAAAAACATTTTAAACTCTATACCGACATGAACTTGTGAACAGTGGTGTATGTACCAGATAAAAGTGGACAAGTAAAAATACGGACAATTCAAAGCGAACAACATCTGCAAATTTGCACACTCAGAGGGCCAAATCCATGTGTGAACACAATACTTCTGTGCACTTACAGCAACTCCGGGAAAACCTCTAGGTCCCTGCTCACCCTGAGTGAGAATATAAAAACATTACAAAGAGCTGTTGCATTTAAATAAATATTTAAATGAACATTTCTCTAAAAAATAGTATTAAATGAAAACTGATTTTCTGAGGGATTACAATAGCTGTTCATTCACCTGCAGTCCTGGAAGGCCAATACCTGAAGGCCCAGCATCGCCCTAATAATAAATAAACATAAGCATCACTCCACAGTCAATCTTATCACTCTCGCACACATGCATGCACATTAGTCAGGTGTGTAACTTTACCTGACTGCCTTTGAGCCCTGGAGGTCCCTGAATACCAGGTGGGCCTGGCCGTCCCTATAGAATAAAGATAATATTGTATGATGTGCCCATTTTACACAAGCAGTTCCATTTTTTTAACTCACATAAGCAACCAAAATATAATGTGAATATTTAATTGATATTTCATATTGCTGATCAATGAATTGATCTGTATTGATATCAATTTATCTTTATAACTCTAGCAATCAGTATTAACCATAGAAGTTAACAGCCCTATTTTATTTTCATTTAGCATCTGCTAAGCCAAAATCACAAGTTCAGTTGCTTAGAAAAGTGAACTTCTCCTCGACAAATTGGGAGTTAGGATTTGGTTTGTTTTTACAGAAAAACTCGTACCTGTTTGCCTTCTCGCCCCTCGCCTGGCAAACCTGGCTCTCCTCTCTCTCCCTTGGGTCCTGGTAACCCAATAACATTGCCATTTCCTTCAGGGAGTGATTGGCAGCTGACACACGCATCTCCCTGGCGATGTAGACACAGATGCAATGAGAAAAGACAGAAAGCTTTCAAATTGCAAGTGAGCAGGAATCTAGATGGTCAACCATGCTTATATCTGGTAGTTTTTTGCCTGCAATTTAAACACAGTCATATGTAGATGTAATTTATATATAATAAAAGATGTAATTTATTATATCAACATTATGAATGATTGTTAAACCATCCCATGATGGTGCATAATTTACTGCAATGTAATTAATATATGCCCGCATGATTAATTTTTAATTGCAGTGACCTTTTCTCCTTTTAGTCCATTATGGCCATTCCTGCCTGGTTCTCCTTGAGGTCCTTGGGGTCCAGGAGTCCCATTCACACCTGGGTCTCCTTGTAAACCCTGATCACCCTACAAACATAAAAATCATATTTAATGGCTAGAAAAAACCCTATTGCAGAGTAAAAAAAAAAAAAAAACACCTTACCTTTTCTCCTTTGAAACCTTGAAGACCTGGTGGCCCCTGTTGAGACATCCATTTTGAAAACAAGGTCAGTGTGTTTTGGGCTCCTCAGATGAAACATTTATACACTGATACACTAGAAGCAACACACCACTCTTGGCTTCTCTTATATAAAGTGATCAGAAAATAGTCAGGCTTACCTGTTTGCCCTCTACTCCTTCTCCTGGTGGGCCTGGAGGTCCTGGAAGGCCACGTTCCCCTGTGATCTTTATCGTAGATGGGCCACTTCCAAACTCAGAGCTTGTGCCTTGGCACACGCCACATGATTCTCCCTAAATAAAAGGCACATTAAAGACATCCACAGTTTCAATGAATTAGAGAAAAGTGCGGAGTGAAAACATTCACTTACCTTTTCACCTTTTGGACCAGTTGCCCCTATACCAGGAACACCCTGTTAAAAAATGACACCACTGGTGAAAATGCACTCTCTCTGTCTGTCTGTCTGTCTGTCTAGATAGATAGATAGATAGATAGATAGATTTTTTGCCACACTTGTGCTTTAATGAAATCACGATTCAAGCTGCATGAATTCATAAAAATTCATAAAAAAAAAAAAGATTCTGTAAGATTTTGTAATGTTTTTGAAGTCTCTTACATATATATATATATATATATATATATATATATATATATATATATATATATATATATATATATATATATTATTATTTTTTTTTTTAAACCTGACAGTTTCCTGGCAGTTCACACTAAATTCAGTTAGACATTCGGTCCCACTTTATATTAGGTGGCCTTAACTACTATGTACTTACATAAAAAAAATAAGTACAATGTACTTATTGTGTTCATATTGTATTGTAAAACACTTTTGCTGCTATTGAGGTGGGATGGGGTAAGGTTAGGGAGAGGGTTGGAGGTATGGGTAAGTTTAAGGGTGGGTTAAGGTGTAAAGTATGGGTCAACAGTGTAATTATAAATGTAATTACAGAAATTAAATACATATGTAATTACATGTAGTTTATATATATATATATATATATATATATATATATATATATATATATATATATATATATATATATATATATATATATATATATATATATATATATATATAAATTATTAATTAAAATGTAAGTACATAGTAGTTAAGGCCACTTAATATAAAGTGGGTCCAGACATTCTTATTATTATCATTATATTTGCCTCTCAACTGTGGTATTTGTGTGTCTCCTGGTGCTGTGAGTTTGCAATCAGAATAACAAGAGTTGAGCTTAATCACCTTCTCTCCTTTATTTCCGCTTGATCCTTTTGGACCAGGTTTGCCCTAAAAAACATCAGCATTTGCATATTAATCTAATGCTGAGGTCAGTCATGAATCACAGATGCAAGTTAAAAACTCAAATAATATACAAGAATAATGATAATAAAAAAATGATTGCTTACAGTTTTCCCATCGTTTCCTTTGCTGCCTGCATTACCCTATAACCAGATATGTTTTACACATGAATGTACAATGTATATATTGCATATACAATGTGATAAAGATTGTTTCAATTTGATAATTACCACACACACACACACACACACGCACACACACACACACACACACACACACACACACACACACACACACACACACACTAGAGACATCCACAGTGGCAACAAAAAGTATTGGACACATAAAACACACTTAAAATGGCATTGAAAAAATGCACTCTAACTTTTCTCAGAGATAACTTTTAGCAATTACTTTTAACCATCTAGTCCCAAGGTCATTTTTAATGGATGTATGAAGTCAGTTTCTATCCACAGAGCTGCCCTAGAGAGCAACTACAGGTGTAGTTCATCACATTAAGTACAGAGGTGTTCCACTAAATTTGACAACCGACTTATTTTTGTGAAATTCTTTGTTTCAATTACCTAAAATAATGACATCCATGAATTTAAGTGTCCAAATACTTTCCAGGGTCACTGAACATGCATATATATATACCTTTTTATAACAGTGTGTGACCTTAAAACCATTTGAAAATGTAGAAATTCATCATCCTATCGAATACATTTCCATTAGGTTTACCTTTTCCCCTTTTAGTCCAGCAAAGCCACTTGGACCTGGTTCTCCCTGTGCATGCAAATCAAGTAAAAAGAAAGAAAAGAAAAAGAAAAGCAGAGCATATCAGTGAATATTCTCTTGTTTAACAGACATGAAATGAAAGCCTTGGCTGCTTAATTCCCCAATCTGTCATTAGAATCATTTTTTAAAAGCATTTGTGCCCGAGGCTTATTTCTGAGCCGAATGTGTATACAGATCAGGGATGTCTGCGGTTATGCATGAGCCAATATATGCATCCCTGCACACTCATACACAACCACTGAAGTGGATATCACAAACTGTTTGCATTGTAATTTACTACACTTCAGGACTTGTGGGAGAAAGCGATGCAGAAGTTTTTAAATGCTGTGTGCTGGATATCAATGTGCATCTCTCCATCACGTTCACCTGCTCTCCTTTCTGCCCAACACCTGGAGCTCCCTTCTCTCCCTTTTGAGCCCGACTCAAAATGCCCGCTGGAATCTCTCCAATGGTAGGGCAACCAGAACACGGTTCACCCTAAGAGAACAAAGTTAATTTTGCTTCAGAACTTCTCCCAGTGTCAAGCAATGCACAAACAGTGTACAGAACTTTCTTGCCAACACTTGGCCAACTCACCTTTTCGCCTCTGGCCCCATCTACTCCTGGCTCTCCCTGTTAATGAATCACAATGCGAAAGACAGTTTATAAAAATGGCTCAAACCCTGGATGACATTTTCAGTGACTCAGCACTCTTGAATTAAAAAAAAAAAAAGCTGGCGGTAGTTTAGTCTGGAATACACCGCAATGTGCTGTAGCTGTCACAACACAGCTGCTGACTTTTAAGAAAAAGCTCTGCAAGAGGAAGCAGCTATTAACATAAAATTGGAATCATATTTTATTGTCTCTGTGTGTATCAGTGGTCATATTGTGTATTTTGCATTGGTTAATTGTTTTCCAGATACAGATTAAAAAATAGAGCCAAAAAAAAAAAAAAAAAAAACCTTCATAGTTAATTTCCAGTGCCTTGTCCAAAATAAGTTTAAAATGGTCCATTATTATTATTATTTTTATCATATTAAGTATTTCTTGATTCAAAAATAAAATGTAAACATTGTTGCATCATATTGTAAACTCAAAACTCTCTTCTTTTTCCAGAAACAAAACAAACTGAAAACTAAGTAGCAACAACGGGTCATTACAGTAGTTCGCCCACATGTACATATCAGTGACAGATATTCAGTGTCCTGGCCTGGCCAGTAATAAAATAATGAAGAGGAAGTTGGATACATACTAGCAGTCTGTAGGTTTTTTTTTTATTTTTTTATTTCTCATGTAAAGAGGGTATTTACACTTAAGACTGAAATGTACAGTAGCAAAAACAACCCAATTAATTCTAAGGGTCAGAGAAAGGGTGGAAAATGGTAATGTAAGCTAAATTATGACTACTTTTAGTGAAATAACATCATCATAACATCATAAGTGGACCTCAGGGGAACAAAATAAGATCATAAAAAGAACTACACACACACACATTTTAAAATCTGAGAAAAAAGAAAAAGAAAAAAAAAAGTGAAATGTGAAGCTGGCTTCGTGATGTTAAAGTAGCTTTTTTTTTTTTCACCAGATAGAGTGACTAGTAAATGCCTGGTTTATTAGCCATTTAATTTGTATTTTTATAACAGCCCACTTTGTGCTACTATATGTATGGTAGATAATTAATAATTTTACATATGTGTGTGTGTGTTCGCACTTCAATGCAGTAAGAAACAGTAAGTAAACACTAAAAACGTACCTTCTGTCCTGCTTTGCCATCCAGTCCAGCAAGGCCCTATGTAAATAGAGGCATGCAAGTATCAGAATCAGTCTCTCTAATCATGACACTAACATCATCCTAGCGGACCGCAGCTTCACTGTAAATGTCCCACATTTGCACACTGTCACTTTCTGCATCCCACGCTCTCGCTCTCTGTCCTATAACTACTGTAGGTATGAGGAATAGATTGTGACGGTATTGGAAATCATTACAGAGAAGCGCATTATGGTATGCTGCATAGAATCAGTTTTGTCTGAATTTTTCCCTATTGCTCTGAAGAAGAGAGAGGAGAAATTTGACTAGGATAAAACCGTAGTCATTGAGTCGAATGAAACCTGACACAGAAAGTGGTCTAAACTTTAGTGGGGGGTTGCTGGTGGATTTTATGGATGATAGGAGAGACCTGAATGTTCCTGAAGCTATAATGAAGCACGATAGAAGATCTGTTCCAACTGTGAGAGGGTAGTGGTATGGCAACAGCATTTTTCATTCAACACAACAACAGCAGGCGAAAAAAGTTCTCGCTGATTGTTGGCATATTTCATTGAGCTTGGCAAACACAAATATGGCGGGCCAACTGAGGTGAACAGCATTGTCAGCTGGATATTTTGCAATGATAAAGTGTCTACCAGGCACAGATTTGAGTATTGGAAGATAAAAGTAGTTTCAGGATACTACACAGATACATTTAATCAAACATGCTAAACTGTTTTTAGCTTTTTTTTGTGATAAACAAGCAGTTTGTGGAGTTGGTTTGGAGAATGAACTCACAGGTGGTCCCTGTTCTCCTTTGCCTGGGGGTCCTGGTTCTCCTTTAGGCCCCTGCTTGCTCTGAACAGCCACAGTATTGCCAGTGGGGTCAAGAGACACCACTGGACATGGTTCACACGAATCTCCCTGAACACGCACACACACACACACACAAAAAACATACAATAAATTGTTCCTCTAAAATTGAAAACTGGTTAAAAACTAGCACTCGACTCGGACCCAACCCTATAGTATATAAATAATGCTTAAATAACTTTCGTATTATTAGTGAAAGTCATTTGGGTTTGGAACAACATGAGATTAAGTAAATATGTCCCTTTAAAAATAAAATATTTAAAGCAATAAAAGTCAAGAATATGCATTGTGACTTCCTTTGAATTCTGAGGAGACTCATAACAAGCAACAGTTATGTTCATGCAGAATCTGAAATTCAGACTGCTCAGACTTACCTTCTCGCCTTTAGGACCCCAAGGACCTCTCGGACCCTGTCAGTAAAACAAGCCATGTCATTGGGTATGCATGAAGATTAGAAGCGCAGGAGAAACTCATTGAGTTGCAAATGCAAATGATGTGCTGAAAGCTCCAGTTTTAATAAAACTGATTATAGTGCTGATGATAGTAAACACATTTTGTCCCTCACAAGTGATCAGGAGAGTGATAGAAAATCAGGATAATTGGCATCTTCTGTCTTAGAAATACAGCACGTCATCGTTTCACTCTGACATCCCTTTATAGGTCACTTACAGGTTCTCCAGGCTTTCCATCTTCACCATGTGTCCCAGAATCCCCCTAGAAATGGAGAGAATGTTATTAGATGTAACACTACACAGCACACACACAAAAGCTAATGGTACATTTTCATTACAGATGAAACACATTTAATACTTCTCTTCACTTTGTGGGTTATAGCAGGAAAACATAACATACTTTCTCTCCTTTAGATCCTGGAGTTCCACCAGGGGGCCCCTGTGAGATAAAAACAACTCTTTAGGAAGTACAAAAAGAGACAAAATAGAACACTAGCACACTCTATAATGCCCAGTATACAGTACACTGTGTATGTTGAACACTCCACAATATGCAACAATAGATGCTTTAACACCATTAGAATACAAAATGTACAGTATGTCACATGACATCCAATTGTATGTTAATTATTAATTTATATTATATACATGCCATTGTTCAAAAGGTTGGGGTCGGTGAGATTTTTTATGTGTCTTATGCTCACCAAAGCTGCAATTATTTAATCAAAAACAGTAAAAACTGTAATATTGTGAAACACATTTAGAATTTAAAATAACTGTTTTTTTTTTGTTTTTTTATTTCAGTATTATGTAAAATGTAAATGTATGTAAATCATAACTTATTCCAGTGTGGCAAAGTCGTCAGTCTCAAATGATCCTTCACAAATTATTCTAATATGCTGATTTATTATTACATTTCTTGGTATTACTTTTATTGAAAGTAGCTCTTTAATATTCTTGTGGACGCTGTGATACATTTTTTTCATGATTTTTTTTTTGTTGGATTAATGGAAAGTAATATATATATATATATATATATATATATATATATATATATATATATATATATATATATATATATATATATATATATATATATATATATATATATATATTTTTTTTTTTTTTTTATAAATATTTTGTAACATTATTTGTAACATAAATTTTACACTGTCAATTTATGCTGAATAAACATTAATTAAAACTTTTGAACACTAGTGTACACCTCAAAGTATCTCAAAATCATTTTTATTAGGCTTTTATTAATTTTATTAGACATTTTTATTAAGCATTCATTCATTCATTCATTTTATTAACTATTATTTAATTTTGGTGTACAATATTTTAAGTCAGTCTGATCAAATAATAAGTGACAAAATATAATTTTCAATGAATTGTGATCACTGAAAAAAACAAAAACAAAACAGCAACAGTTTTCCTCTGATAAATTTGCAGTTGCAGCTTCAATTTTTTCAGCACTGTTTTTGGACGTTGGCTCTATATTCTAGCCAATAAACTCAAAGACAATACATTAGAGAATGCATCTAAAACCTAACAACTTTAAAATGTATTAAAACCTCAATTTGGAATCTTAAAAAATGGTCTAGAAAGAATGCATTTTAAGGAGGAATCTTCCTACTGGTGGTCCTGGCTTTCCAACTCCAGGTGGTCCAGGAGGTCCTGGGCGGCCTGGTTCTCCTGCAAGCCCCTCTGGACCAACTATACCAGGAACTCCCTGTGAATTAATCAACACTGAGAAACACTTGCGATGCATAACACGCACTAAAGATAATGACACCACCAAAACTAGTTCATTTATAGTATCCCAGAAAAACATGAAATAATCCCAAGAGGATCGGTCCGTTTTACCTTTTGTCCTTTAGGGCCCACCACACAAATAGGATTAGCTCGACCCTGTGACAGCCAAGACCGATAAAAGATCATTAGCTTGAGTTCATCTCAAACGCCGGCATTAGCACTATCACACTGCTTATATAGCAACCCTCCAACAGGAATCAAACAAGTCAGTTCACCGATGACTGAAGGCTTAGATAGATAAACAGTTTAAAAGCAAATTCCAAATATCCATTAGTCGGCTCGGCCATATTCACCATCCCCTTAGCATCCTTTGTATACGGAATAGAAAAGATTAAGCATAATGCGACCCGACTATCCATTTAAAAGAATCAATGAGGCTGCATTGATTTGTGGCTCTTTGTTGGCTTATGTAATCTATGCAGCATTAAGAAGATTTAACACCCAAACAGATATCTAATGAGAAGAAAAGGCAGCACTGAGTATATGGGTAAGAGTCTAATGCATAATGCTTTGAGTGCTGTGAATATATGGAGCCACTTTAAACAACATAAAAGGAAAGAGACTCCTGCATCCTTTTAAATTTAAAATGTGTGCACAGAGACATATTATGCATGCTATTCAATTGCTTTTTGAATACACTCCTGCAGCGAGACGATTAAATATATCAACACGTCTGAAGGAGACTCAAGAGGGCACTGGAATATATATATATATATATAAAGTACATAAAGTATGATCATCTTTGACTTGCACATCAAATGCTAGCCACTTACATTTGTGCCTGGATTTCCGGGCAAACCTGTGGCTCCGACTTCTCCTTTCTGTCCTTTGTCGCCCTGAGAATGCGTATGAGAGTGACAGACAGAAATGGAGATAAGCAAGCGGCAAGCTCTAATGCACTTATTAACAGTCATACCGTCTTCCTTTACCTTCACTCCTATAGCTTCTCCCCAGTTGGCAGCCAGACCCTGAAACGTACGAGAATGAGAAATGGGTGAATCAATAGCCCGGAATAGTATCAAGATATCCCCTCTGCTTCAGTGAAGCCTGTTGAACACAAATTCGATCGCAAACCTCTCTCTAAGACAAGGGTGGCGCACACACTTACCGACTCTCCCCTCTCTCCTTTTTCCCCTTTAGCACCTTCTAAGCACTAAAACACAGATACAGCATGTCACCAAAGGTTCTAATTCACATTAAAGCTGCAGTAGGTAAGTTTTGTAAAAATATAGTTTTTTACATATTTGTTAAACCTGTCATTATGTCCTGACAGTAGAATGTGAGACAGATAATCTGTGAAAAAATCAAGCTCCTCTGGCTCCTCTCAGTGGTTCTATTGCCATTTGCAGAAAGTCATCCGCTCCCGGTAAGAAACAACCAATCAGAGCTGCGGTCCGTAACTTTGTTTGTGTTCAAAATTGTATATAATAAGCGAGTACACCATGAATCCATTTTCCAAACCGTGTTTTTAGCTTGTCCTGAATCACTAGGGTACACCTATAATAAGTGTTTATATTCGGACTATTTTAGATGCTTCGGGGGTACTGCGGCGTAGTATCCCAGCACCTTTGTGATTCTTCACAGACATAAACAGAGAGAAGTAGTTCCGGCTACGATGTTCTTCCGCAAGGCGCAAGCAGTTCTGTTTATTAACTGCTAGAGCGTCAAAAGTCACCTACCGCAGCTTTAAGTGGAGGCCAAAATATGAGATGAAAGAGGAAACCTGGAAATGTTTTTTTAAGTATTTATTTTAAAGAGGACGGTTAGTTCAGAACTTCAGATGACCAGTTTAAGGTCATTTTCCAGGCAAAAACCACATTGACTCACTCGTCCAGGAACTCCAGCACCAGTACAGTCCAAACCCTGAGAGGTAAAACAAAATATATTTTTTAACAATTTAAGGAATAATACCACATATAAACATGTGTATTAACATCCCTGACAAACTGTATACAAGCAACAGTCTTGCTTTTTAAATGTTCTGTATCAGCCTCCCTCCCCGCCATCCTGAAGAATCTTAATATCATCTTGAGGCTGGGCTTTTCATTTAAGTTATTAATGTATTAAGAGATTACGCCAATAAAAATGAAACTTTTGAGTAGTCGGCCAAGCTGGATCACTGGCACAGAAGCTAGCTCCTAATGAGGCATTTGTATAAGATGCCAAAATAAACAGCGCTGCAGTCATTTATTCCCAGCAAGCCTGGACTGAGAGTTGGATTTAGCGCACAAACATACTTATTTGGTGTGATTCAGTGTTTGACATTTCTTACCCGTTCTCCCTTCTCTCCTTTGAGGCCTGACTGACCCGCATAGCCCTCCTGAATAACCTGCAATAAAATGAAGAATTCAATGTACTCCATGTATATAGCACAGTGTCATATGAACCCTATGTTGAAAAGACCAGCTTGGATTGAGCCGGTAAGCAAAAAACATGTTTACTGTGCCAAGATTTCAATCTTGTACATGCAAATATGAAACAGAGCATGTGATGTGATAAAAGCACTCATCAACTGTCTGAAAATATCTAGCACTGGACGAAAAAAACAAACAAACAAACTAATATTTCTGAATGCATTTTGTGCATTAACACTAGTGCATTGATAGCTGCTTCTCATAATGCATCCTCTGACTTCTGGCCAACCTTTAAACATTCATACCCAACATGTATCATGGATCCTTGCCAGATTTTTCAAAGACATAAATGCATCTCTTTCCAAGGGCGTGATAACGCAGCACTCATGCACACTCATGCATGCAAATCCTGCTGCCTTCCTACACGGACATTAAATGCTGCACACACGAAAAGCTGACCGGGAATACCCACACTTGATTCCTCACTGAGCAGTACACAACCTGCGCACTGGAAAACAGAGAAAACCAGGTTGTTCCTATCCATGACATGTCTGCACAATGATTTTTGAAACAGTACTTCGCTCCACTCTTTTTTAAACCAGCTTTTCTTTTGATGTTGTTACATGTGTTGGCCTCCTGGTGGCAGTGCAACATAACATTAATTGGCATGGGAGTGCAGAATCGGGGGCGCGCGCACGAGGACCACGACTGCGTGTCATTTCAGCTTGCCGCAGCCCTCTCACGGGAGACAAAGATCAATAGGAACAGAACACTCCTTACGGCAGTGTTCATCAACGCCTGCTGCAAAGCTATAAGCAAGGGGACACGCAAAGTCAAATACTTATAAATAGCTGTTAGTTTTTAGCGGAAGAGCACAATTAAAACAAAATCCACCACCCGTCGAGTCCTGCTCAGCCAACAGGCGGTTAACGTGCATTGATGTGGTGAGGTAAGAGAGAAGGAGAGGAAGGGGCCCGGCTCTGAGAACGGTTGGCTGACGCGCTGGGCTGATTCATTCTTTCCAGAGGTGCACACAGAAGAAAGCTACATGATGAAAATCAACTCTTTGAGATTTTCACGCACTCGCTCTGTTCGCATGAATGAATGGATTTATGTGCGATCCTATATTCTATTGTTAGAGACCACATCATTTCAACAGAGTCTTTGTCTATGACCAATTGTGCGCTCAGTGCTGTGGTGGAATATACTGGGTTTAATACAATTTAAGCTCAAACAGCAGCATTAGAGGCATTATATGGCCACATATAATATCAGACATTTTCATTACAAAGCAAACAATCTAGGTTACAGTGAGACACTTACTATATAGTGAATAGGGCTGATCCATAAACATTAAAATAGTCACTGTTCTTTACATATGTGTTTAAAACCTTCAAAATTGTCCCTGTTTACTTCCACAGTTAGTTCCTCATTGCAGTCTTGATTTGTGCTTTTATGTCGTTTCTAGAAAATGGAGGAAGATCAGCTTTTTAATGATTTACAAAATGTGAAATTGATCCCATGACAAAACTGGACACCTGGGGTTGTGTGGTCTTCACAGATGCACAAGGCCCTAAATCCAAATCAGCTTTATGTCTATGTCTAAAATCTATGTGTGCGTGTTCAGCTAATGATTAGATTTTATTTCAGCTTTAGTGGCTAAAAACGTTTCCATCCAACATTGCAATTTTTAATAGTTACGTTTTATTTTAGTTTAATAGTTATAGTTTAACACTGGTTCGCAACAATTTGAGACACGGCCGTTGACCCATTGTTAACTCTGTGAATTAAATGAACACCAAAAAAACAAAAAGAGTCCCACTCACATCCCACTCAAATACTGACATTTTCAGGCTTTGCATTTCATAAAAAAAAAGGTAATAACCTTTTTTTTTCTATGAGTCAAAATATAAGTTGAGTGTTGAGTGGGTGCAGAGAGTGGAAAGGGTGACAAACAGACAAGAGTTTTATGTGGGAAACATGGGTGTTATTCACATATTGTGCTAGAGAATCACATATGCCCACCAAATACAAGTCCCTCTAAATCCAGGTGGTGTAATTTTGCACAATATGCTCTGTTATCAGAAGTAAATGATCTCATGGGTTTGTCAGGGTTAGTGTCAATGTTCTTCCCATTGCAACTCAGCACACAGCAATATACTTACCAATTACACAGTGAATTTCTACAGATATTGGGTGAAATCTGCTGGGACCACAATTCTTTTTTGTCATTTTTGAAGCCTTATAATCTGGATTACCTGTTGCTGTTCATGGCAAATAGAAATATTTGATTTTATGTTTACTTAATTCAAATAACTTACTTTTTCTGCCAATTCTTTGGATCCAAGAATGTCCTGTAGAACATAAAAAAACTAATAAATGGACAATGTAAGAAATGTTAATGTTATAAACTTAAAAAAGACACAATGAATCCAAAGTAGATACAGATCTAATGCCCATGTTTTCAGCAAACATGAAGATAAATCACATGAGGTATCCTCCTAAATAGGGTCTAGAAATGCCTCTTTACATATTATGCCATCTCTAACTTTGCATGCTTACCTAACAATGTTCTGCTGACTTGATGTTGGCATATTCAAGTATGATCAACAGTGACTTTTAAACTCTTGAAAGAGAGAAAATGGGGAGGAGAACTGGCAGGAACGAAAAGGGGGAAGTGCAGTGAGGAGGGACATGATTTGAAAGGGAACATCGGGGAAAGGCAGAAAAACAAAAGATGTGTAGAGCAGATATGCAAGTAAATCCTCGAGTCATGTCCAAGCAAAGAGAGCAAACACAGAATCGGTAAGGCTAATCAGACTGGATAGGCAATGAAAAGGAAGGAAAATCATAAAAGCAAGAGTATGACAGAAAAGTGCTCAATACCAAATCTCCGGTCATACCCGGAGATCCAGGTTAGAAATTGCTGAAAGCACATGCACGCATGCATGCACACAAAATTCTAAAAACAGGGTTCCACAGAGAACACGAAATGGACATGTTGTCCATATAGCTACAGGCTTTCACAGGATGGAAGAGAATTGTGATGACCTGTTCCAAAAACCCTGGTGGAATGAGCACATGAATAATGCAGGAAACTTTGTTTAGCTGCAACCAATTTCTCCCTCCCGGTGAGCTCGACAGAAAAACGGATGTGATGACAGAAGAATGCTGTGCTTTTAAGGGATTTTAATGCGGGGTGGATTAAGGATCTGTGATGGAGGAAGGGGTTAATCCAGAAGTAGACTAATGTTGGCAGCGTCCAACACAGCCTGGAACTCATTACAGTCTGTCGTAAAACACAGACTGCTGTACAAGACAGTAACCTGGGTCAGGGGAAAACATGCAAGCCCTTGTGAATTTTTTTATTTTTTTACATTTTTTTGGCCTGTCTGCGCATATGTATCTTCAACAGATAAATAAAGAAAAGCGACGGAAGTATGACTGTGTCGAGCTCACAGCTGTGGAGCCGTCTGATAAAGACTGTATAAGGAAGAATTCCACAAATTTACAAACACATTAACAAAATTACCATAATTTGTGCATGATCTCATGTACACGACACGTCGGCAAAACATGGCAGTTTCTTTAAAAGTAATGCAACTGAAAGTAGGGGTGGGCGATATCTCGATATTTAAAAAATATCGAGATATTTTTTAAACATGATATGGATTTTGACATATCGTATATATCGATATGTTGTTTATATTTAATTCTGATTCCGCCACTTTGCTTCTTTGCCTTCTCTGTGCTGTGCTCGCCCCCGCCTCCTTGCTTTTGTCCCCACTCCCTTCGCGTGTATATAACTAGTCTAAAAAACAAAGTCTAAAAACAAAAGGACAACTGGCTCCACTATATGGAGATACTTCGGTTTTAAGGCGTAGGACAAACAGAAGGCAGATGTCTAACGTAGGGCCCAATGATTTCCGCGATGCAGAAAACGCGGACGGAATCCAGTCATAAAAACGGTATTTACAGTTTAACGTGGAATGTCACGGATTTGTTTAAATTTTGAATGAATTATCAAAAGTAGGTCATGCACTTAAATCAAATCGCGATATAGACTAATATCTGCAAATATTAACCCGGAAAAGTCTATTTAAATATGAATCCTGCATGTTCTGCGTGTCTGTGTTAACGAATGGCGCAGAAGCGCGTCTTCATTCATTAAACACACGGAAGCGCGTGATGCTCGCGCTGATTTCAGCGTCTTTCCTATCAATGATAAAGATGTGAACACATGAGGAAGATCTCCAGAACTGAACGAGAGTCACTTCATGAGCATCTGACCATTTGATTTGAGTAAAACTAGCTCATATCACATCATAGACTGTAGTATCACATACACAGAACTGTAAAGGTAAACCCGTCAAAATAAAAGTATTTGGCAGAAATATTTTACTATTGTTCAGCAGAATGTACATAGCCCACTACTACTATTATTAAAATGAAATGAACATATATTTTTAAGGTATAATCACACAACATTTCTTCCATGTTTTATTTTTAATAGTAAATCCCCTTTGTTTACCAAAAAATAAAGTTTGCTTAATTTTAAATAATTAAAAGATAAATTAAATAAATGTTTTATGCCTTCATTTGACAACCAGAAAAATGTAAATACACAGAATTTCTGAAGGGAAAAAATTTCACATAAGGCTATTTTAAGATTTTTTTAAACTAATTAAGTTGTTTTTATGCATTTAAATAATTACACATGCTAAAACACAGAATTAGGTAACAATAAAGCATATGGTGAAGAAAAAAATAAGATGTTTCATAGGGCCCTAAACATGTAATATTTGGCATATTTGTTTTTGCAGTAGTTTTAGGGGGGTTATTTTTCCTGTAAAGATATCGAGATATATATCGCATATCGAGATATAGCAAAATATATTGAGATATATTTTTTTCTCCATATCGCCCAGCCCTAACTGAAAGTATACTGAAGACATATGCTACATAAAAAAAGAAAAGAAAAAAAGATTTATCTTAAAAAAAGTTAATATATTTTTTTAAATAATCAAAAATATATTTTAATTTTGCATACACTGGAAAATTTAAGTCAGAAGATTTTTTATGAATATAATAAATTAAATAAATTAAATTAAATACATTTAATTTAGACCAAAATAATCATTTATTTGAGAAGAAAAATAACAATTAGACAGTAAGACATTATAAAGATACCTTTCATATAATATATAAATAATTTTTACATTTCAATTTTAATTATAAATCAGGGTTTGAATAAATAAATCAGTGTTATTGGGGTAAGAAAAACAAACTTATTTCATTACATATATTTAATGTAAGTTTATTTCTCAAACAAATTCATCTCATTGTAAAGATGTTTGCCTGAAAGTAAAATAACAATAATTTTAAATAATTCATGCAGTGCATAAATTGTGCATTGCTGTCTAAATTCAGGCAATTGCTCAATTTGTCTGGCAAGGTCAAACATTCATTTGTTAGTTCTGCAAACATTTTATCAGAGGGATTAAATGAGCAAATACTGAGACAGGAAGTGGCATTAAGCACAAAAAGTGATACATCTAATGTGTACCAATGGAGCTAATTCCTCTGTCACTATGACAGCTAAGATAAAGAGAGCATTTACACAACGAAACCATTTTAAATCATTTCCACCTCAAATCGCCCACTGTTCTCGTGAGAGAATTTATCCACACAAAGCTGGAGTTGAATGTTGGGGTACGTGTGACTGTGTGTTGATGTAACAAACTGCTTTGAGTGCGTTTGGCTCCAATACAGAGCCCTCTGGATGTAATTATGTCGCATGTGTGAGTGTATATGAAACAATACACGTGGCAAGCGGAGAAGATATGTGACCAGTTGGAGACCAGCTGAAGTACCTTCACCAACCAGCTTTTTATTAGCCTCGCTAATGATCATGACTCACTGCTGCCAGGAGAAACAACAAGAGCAGCCCACACTAACATCACAAATCCTCTTTTCCACAGAGGACAAGTTACTCCCCCCATATACACAGCTAGCATTAGCAGTGAAAATAGCATCCAAATATCTGGTTTAAGTAGAAGTCATTGTTATCTGGAAAAGACTTAGGGTTATTCTTGGGGAAGGCTAAGACACAGAAATGCAAAAAGATGTGATTTTTCAGCAGTCAAATTGTGTTGCTCTACTCCATGCAACATTGATGGATTTTTGTTTATAGTGTTTGGTTGGCTCACAGTGGGATTGTTTTAAAGGGATTGCTCACCCAAAAATTAAAACTCTATAATTTACTTGCCCCATTTTCCTCGATGATTGTTCTTTTTCCATGAAACACGCAGGAGGTATTTAGCCAAATGCTATGATTTTCTCTTTTCCCATAAAATGAAGGTTGATAATAGCAGGCTGCTGTCAAGTAATAAATAAAAAAAGTTTTTATATATATATATATTCGAAACGTTGAACATAATATAGTATAATTTAATATAATTTAAATATTTTAAAATATTAAGACATTATATAATGTATTCAATAATTTAATTCATTTTTTTGTGATTTTAATATAGGTCACACTTTATTTTAATGTATAATTAGTATATTCACCTAAGGAGACTGGCAAAGCTATTTTAGGAAGATTATTTCTTTGGGCTTTTGGAGGCTTGCACACAGGAATGTGTTCGGTTCGCACCATCTTTTAATTGCTGGTTAATGTGCACAAATGCGTTTGATGGATGTCTTTGGTTATCGCATATTTATGTTGCGTTTTAAAATAGAGTGTTGAATAAAAAAATATGGCTTGTTAAAAAACGCATCTTGAGGCTTCTTCAATACGTTCCATTCCATTGCATTCTTTCTGCTTTTGAACGCAAGGATGCATGCTCTGTCTACGCCCCCTTAATAGCTCCCACTGAGAGCAAGTACGTGTGTGTCATCAAACACTTCAAACCATCTCAAGATCAGGATCCCACATTGGATAACTAACAACCCCTCTCTCAATTTCTGTGAGATCTTTTAATTAGAGGCCCTTTCAGAGACACTTTCAGTGGCTCATTTTCAAGTGCAGTATCAAGGGCTTTTTTTGCAAATGAATGAGTCAATGGACTGTATTTCAACATTTCTTCAAATGATTTGCAATAGATTAGACATTTTTACAGTCAAATGAATGTACCTGAGTGAAGGGATTAGGCGCAAACTCCACCTGGTTCTCTGCGGCTCGTCGACTCTTGGGAGCATCCGGTGGGCACTACAGAAGCACAAAGAGCACATGTCAAACTGAATCAGGTATAATATAAACGTTAGATTATTATTATTATTTTTACTTTGCAAATAAAATAAAAAGTAATAATAAAAAAAAATAAAAAACACTAACACGAAAACAGCACTGGATTTGATTTAATTTATGTTTTATAAAATCCTTCTCATGCACATGTCCTGGTATTAATATAAATGTGTTCTTTCCAGACATCTACAACATAAGACATCTTTTCTTCTGCATCTCAAGATGCAATCGCTGACTCCTCTGCTTTTAAAAAGCCACGTTAGAGCAAATCCATTCAAGGGGGAAATAGTTGCCCTTGTTTCCATTTTAAACACTGCTTGCAGGGAGCTTTGAGCATTCGCCCCAAAACAACAGAACACAAAGAACTTTGCTGGCTTACATTCAGACACACACACACACACACACACACACTATGGTAATCATGTTGATGTTTTAGTCAGATGGTTTTAATATCATTCATACCTTACCTCACAAATACGTAACTAATATGTAAAGGGAATAATATATTTTTTTTTTTCAGATAAAAAAAAACGGTACTTGTTGCAAGTCACTAATCTGATCCAAAATTGCATCAAATCTCAAAATGCCAGCTCAGAGTTGGCAAGTTTCGCAGGTGACATTTCCTGATCTCTACCTTCTTTACTATTCCAGGCTGTGGGTGGCTGTATGCTTTTCATACAGGCTGAAGTTATCTGCAAGGGACGCATTCCTGCGAGTCTTTTCGATTCAGCAAGCCTTGCCAAAGCTCTGATCAATTCAGAGAGGAGAGACGCACCAAATTCCAAATCCTCAAATAAAGCAGCACTCCCACATTGATGACTCAAGCGCTGTTCCTCCACCACAGCCGTCCCGATGGAGCTTGATCCATCAAGTACAACTACAACAATGATTTTTTTTGACAGAAAGAAGGCATCCATTTCCTCAGCAAAACATGAGCTTTGCCTCCACTGTGATCACTGAAAACATGTGCGAATGTTTCATCAGCTAGGGTGAAATATTACTTGACAATACTGGGAAAAACACTCACCCTCTCAAAAATTCTTCTACCTAAGCTTGAACTGTGGTAGGTTCAAACCTCCAAGCTAAAATTATATAGTTATTCGTGTAATATACATGCATGGGACCATAACATTGTTAACATACTCACTGTTAACTAATTTCACAGCTATTTCGATGCGAAGTGCTTCGCTTTTAAATAAATCGTTAGCCTCAAAATGTGAATTGTATTTTCTCTCCCTGTCTCACTTTCTATTCGTCCAGATTTAAACATGTTTTCATTTTCATTTACATCAAATTATTTCATGTTTTTTTATTTTATTTCAAATACCGAAAATTATTTAAAATAGTTTGTGAGTAAATTTTTTTAAGGTGAACTATTCCTTTGTTTGAACAAACAACTTAATGTAGTTCAATCGTTTATTTTTATTTTTTTATGTTGATAATGTTAGACTAGCTAATTACTGGACATCGAATAACAGAAGTGAATTGATTCCTTTTTCTTTTTTCTTTTTTTTAAAATACAACATTTTCTACTTTTTCTTAAAATATCTGTTCATTTCCAGCAAACACTATCCAAATAAGTGTCTTTTTTGTTATGTAGATCTTAAACCCTGCTCTCTACAGTATGTACAGCAATGCCATAAAAAACCATTTGACAGCCCGTAGTGGATGAATACTCATAAATGAATTCACTAGACGAAACGTGTTTGAAACTTCGCATAATGCCATGTATAAAAGCATTTTACAGTGTTTTTACCAGTTCAGACTTTATTACCCGAGCTCCAGGTATCTCACAGCAGGCCTCCTGCATAGCCAGAGAGGGGTCACAATACACCATCACTTGCTGGATGTCAATCTGAAGAAAGATGAAGAGAGAAAGCATATTAAAAGCAGAGCAAGAACAAAGAAAATCTGCTTTTTAAGTGCTGGACCCCCCACTGCTTTACATATGACCACTTACATGATCATTTTGCTAAGTGGTTGGATAACTAACTAAATAATTAGTAATGGATGAAGCTCTATTAGGCAAGCATGGGCTGTTCTTTTCATCTTTTTTTTTTTTTTTCGAGCTGAGAGCTCAGTAGCATTAGCCCTGAAGAGAAGTGCCTGTAGTCTTCCTGTCTCTCATACATCCACAGACACACCCCTGCCACAATTCCCAGGCAGACTGGATGCCAGGGGCAAAACCTGCGGGAAGCCTGCTTATAGGAAACATCTACTTCCGACTTCTCTATTAGCAGTGTAGTGCTCAATTATGAGAGGAGACGGAAGCTTCTGCAGTCTTCATCTAATTGACATCCTTATACGACAAGTCTCTTCCTCTGTAAAAGGTTCACAATACGGCCTCAATATTTGTAGGATCAGCAGAGGTCCTCACCTCCACAGGGCCAGCATCAGTTGCCCTCATACCCAGCAGTGTGTGTCCATTAATGGGTAACTGGCCACGGAGCTCCAGGGGCTTGTTCTCAATGGAGCTGCAGTCCACGTGCAGGGAGGCAGCACCTCTCTGTAGACTCAGAGCCACTTTATGCCAGCGCATGTCCTTCAGGGATTCCACACCGTCTCCTTCGAACACACACCCCACCATGGACCCTTCAGGGTCAGCTCCTCTCGCCCGCAGGGCCAGGTTACCATCTGGACCATTCCAGTCCAGTGACAACTAAAGGAGTGTGATGAACATGGAAAAAGAGAGTTTTATTTAGAAAATGTGATTATGTTGAGGCTGCAGTACAGGGTCCAAAATTAACATTTTGTCATTAGTATATATATATATATATATATATATATATATATATATATATATATATATATATATATATGTTGTTATTATTTCATGTTTCAAATATTTTTATTAGAGCACATATTCACATCGTTATATTATCTACATCATACACAAGAGTATAATGTATATCCACATAAAAATATGTGCAGTTAGGACCTACTGTCCTCTTTTTGTTTTTAGAACATACAACAATGATAAAAGAAGAACAGAATCAACAGATAGACATACAGAGTACTGGAAAAAAAAACACACCTAAATAATCCCTCTCCCCCACCCTACCCAGCCATATCCTTCCATTTAAATACTACTATATTATAGTTAGAGGGAAACATTAATTTCCACTGCCTGATGTGAGATCAGAGGTGACCACAATTTTTCAAAGTGTGGGAGTTTATCCATAAGAATATATTTTATTCTCTCTAAGTGGAGAGTGTTAGTAAGATCACTAAGCCATATCTTTATTTTTCCAATGCAAGAGAAGTAGCTTCTTTGAGGTGATGAGACTATAGGACAGGAAGCATTGTTGGTAGTTGTTTAACCTTTTATATCGTCTGAAATTCCTAAAATAATAATGAGTGGATTAGGCTCCAATTGTATTCTGAGTATCCTAGAAATTAAACTGAAGATATTAAGCCAAAAGATCTTAACCTTGGGACACAGGACAGCTGTTAAGCAACGTGTCTTCTGCAATAAGGCATCTGTCACATAGAGGGGATATCTCAGGGTATATTTTGTGTAATCTTTCCTTAGAATAGTGAAGACGATGTAGAATCTTAAAGTGAATTAGGCAGTGCCTAGCATTATTAGAACATCGATGAGTATGTGTATGTAACATCGACCATTTTGTTTTTATGGAAGTGGAGATCACTGGACTTATATACTGCAAAGTGTCATGTTGTTATTATTTCATAACAATAAATTTTTTAGCTGTATATCATGGCAAAAGTACATATAATCTTTTAAGATTAAGATGCTTGTCATAAGGCAAATCTTTTGAAATCTCTCTCTCTCTCTCTCTCTCTCTCTCTCTATATATATATATATATATACAGTATATACATATATGTACATATATATACATATATATATATATATATATATTTTTTTACTATTTCTTTGACTAGTTTTATTTGCCAAAGTCACATTTCTCACATAATTCTCGCAAAGTGTTAGTATTGGTGTAGCATAATCAAAAACTTGCTTTAAAATTAAATATTATATAAATAAGTATTCAAGAGCTCTTTCGCATAAACCTATAGTATATTTAAGTCAGAAATGAAAAAAACTCATATATAAAACATATAAAGCAGCATGGCTAGATAACATGAACTATGAAAAAAATGTTCAAAAACGTTGTTAATGATAAAGTTCAACATTTGCTAATACATTATTAAGTTCTAAAGTTGTATCTATTAGCATTATTTAATATATCCGAGGCGACATGAACTAACAATGAACAAATGTTTGTGAACCAACATAAAAAAAGATGAATAAATGCAGTAACAAATGAATTGCTCATTAGTTCATTTTAG
Source organism: Carassius auratus (assembly GCF_003368295.1). Taxonomy (NCBI): domain Eukaryota; kingdom Metazoa; phylum Chordata; class Actinopteri; order Cypriniformes; family Cyprinidae; genus Carassius; species Carassius auratus. The sequence goes on along the minus strand of NC_039261.1, from coordinate 10,061,183 downwards.
TGAATACAGTAAAAAATTGGCCTTACTGTTTAGTGTTACCATTGAATTTAAAGGAATCAATATAAATGTGATTCAATGACCCACTCACATGTTTTGATACCTGAATGAATCAGTGTTTTGAACAAATTGATTGAGTTAATGATTCAATGACTCATTCACACTTGTTCAGTCCTGAATTAATCATGCTTTATTGCATTGATTAAATGAATGAATTCAATGACTCACTTACTGCATAAACAGTAACTTGTCTGCACCAACTGGTGTAAAACTGTAATTTCCTTAAAGAGTAACTAAAAATCTTCACCGTTTTTTCAAGAATTTCAGTAATTATTGCAATTTTATCAGCTTATATTCATGTCATGGGTAAGTGTGCTGCTATAAGCACTACTCAGTCTGTCAATTTTTTTTCCAATATTTTAAAAATAATCAGCAGTTAGGATTTTATGATTTATAATGCAGCTCTTTAATTAGTAGTTCCCAAAGATACAGATCTATGGACTTGAGCGGAAAGTGGACACACACCTGAGGATAGCCGTGTTCATCTGATATCTGGAACAGGTAGATGTTATCATTCAAAGATTTCTTCTTCAGAAGCAGGGTGAAGACCAGGGTGAACTCCTCTGGAAGTCCATGAGGAAACACTTGACTGAGAAGACAAGTGTGCGGTTAGACTGCAGTACACGTACAAACAGATGAATGTGGAGCAGCTGGTTGTAAGAGTAAAGCAACAGTCTGAATGCTATCAGAAGAGGGAGTATCTATGTATTAATGGTGCTGTGGATACAGATATATGGATAACCCCTGACACTAATTTTGAAAAGAAATGCAGCTCAGCAAACCTCATCTTCATTCTCAACTTCTATCTCTCGGTAGATAAACAGTTTGCCTGCCTCTTGGTGGGTCAAGGGCAGGCAAACTCCAGGAATGTGTTTACCATCCCAGATCTACACACACAGACTCTGTACTGGAGTTTATTCACACACAAGTCATGGAGCAACGAGAAGCTGGTCATAAACACATAAACATGCATACATAACACACACAACAATGATCGGGTAAAGTGTTTGTATCTAAAATGAGATGACAATGATTTATAAAAGAGACCGTGAATCCAAAGTAATAGAAAAAATGAAATAGAAAATGAAATCAGGACTAAACACTAGCACGAGAGAGTGTGAGAGAGAGAGAGAGAGAGAGAGAGAGAGAGAGAGAGAGAGAGAGAGAGAGAGGGAGGGAGATTGTACAGGATGAAACTGAGGTATATATTCGTTTCCAAGATTTCTTGTTGATATTGATAATCAAAACTACTTCACTGAAAGGGCCATCATAAATCAAAGATTATTCTTATTTTTTTTAATTATTATTAATAAATTGAATTATTATTCAATATTAGAGTCCCGTATAGCAGATTATTGAGAAAAGAGTACATTATTTATTGTTGGAAAGTAACTAGGAAAGTTCAGTCATTATTATCAATGCCATTTATGGAATTATAGAATTTTGATTGCAGAAATGTATTTATTTTGTTTCATACTATGTGCAACCTAAACAGCCTCATCTGTATAGTGTGTACTATAAAACTGTAGTATTTTTAGCCAAGTTTAGCATGTCATGTTGCTCTGTGATGATTATCTCAAGAATAAACTTTGTTTTTAAGTGTTTGGGCATGTTTTAATTGGATTCATCTGCTGAAAGTAAACTATTTTTATATTCTGTTCATATTTCAGTACTGTTACGAATAGCTTTCACACCTTTGAAATGTAGTGTGTTTAAAACAATGTCACTTTGAAATCAACGGACCAATCAGAATCTAATAAGCAATATTTTTATACAGACATCTTTGTGTATATATTAGCAACATTGTATAAGAGCTAATACTGCACCACTCTCCATCAAGCAGTTTTTAATGGACAAATAGCCAACTTGTGTATTTTTGAGTGAAATACACAACCATTCACATATTTTCTTAACATTATGCATCATGAATTCCATGATTTCCCTTGTTTTCCCTTACCAAAAAGACATTTATTCACACCTCATAAATATACTTAAAATTACATTTATGAATACTTGAGTATATTCTAAATTCTAAGTATATTTGAGCTATACTCCTAGAATCCTGTTTTCATTGTTATACGTTAGAGGGCGCTAGTACACATCTTCTGTACAGAAAAAAAAATAAACACCAGATACTAACACATGTACTGTAACACGATCATCTGACATGAAACAGCATCAAAGCTGTAATGTTATGGAATAAAATGACAGATGAAGAGGTAATAATTACAGTCAAGCTTTGGGGTGTTGATTGACTCCATTTTGATTATCACTCTGAATCCAATTCATAGTCTTTTTTTCAGCTTTTTGTTCATTTCTTTATTCTTGTTATTTCTTTATTTTTATGTGTAAAGTGTTTAAAAAATAATGCATGAAGCTAGAATAAAATGTTTTTTTTTTGTTTTGTTTTTTTTGTTTACAAGCAGATACCCTGTTCTTTCTTTGGATGTTTTTTATGTTCAGATATTCATACAACAAAATATTTACACATTAAAACATAAATAGGGACATTGTAGTATACTTCAAGTATGATGTAAAGTTCACTTAAAGAAAATGTATGAGTATACTTGCAGTATAAAACTACTAGACTACTGACTACTAGTTTACTGAGACTTTAAAGTGTCCAAAGTATTTAATTATTAAACTATCAGCATACTTATAATACTTACAGTATATATAAGTGGGCCAATTTAGTCCCAAGGAGTACTGAAACAGTACATTTACAAGTATACTACTAGAACACTGATATTTGTTTGCTTGCTATATAAAGTATACTTAGAAATATACTTGACCTTTACTTAAGTATACTTAATGAAATAAACTTGAAGTATACTACTTTTCATAAGGGTTCACAAATGACAAAACGTTTATTTGAACATATAATTATTTCTGAATGATAATGTGACACACTGATGATTAATGTAAGAGCTACTGAAAATTCAATGCAGAAATTCAGCCTTGGTGAGCATAAAAGACTACTTACCAACCCCAAACTTATTTGAGTGGTATTGTATTTAAATAAAACTAAGGGCCATTATATAGTCAACGTGAGCAACGCAAGCAAGCAACGCGAGTGACGCGCTACCTTTCATAGTCTAAACAGTGGACGCAAGCGTCATGGGCAATGCTTGTATGCAACACACCACTCATGCAACAGGGGGTAGTAGAGTTGGGTCACGTGATATTCAGATCAAAATGGCAACTGAAAAGGAGTGCATTCTATTGCTGATTTTACATCGGCGCCAACAAAGGCAGAGCAGAGATAGGTGGTGGTGTGTTTTCCCTTTAAATCGAAGAAGAGATCAGGATGGGGAGTTTGTATCTCTGGGGCTTCCCACGTGAAGCCTGGACGAGGAGAGACATGCCCAGTACTTCAGGATGTTGAAACTTAGCTGCCCCGCACCACTTCTGCACGACACCTTCCACTTTTTTGTGGGCCTTAGTGAATTTGTCATGGGCACTTTTCCAGTCCGTTTTCAACTTATCTAAGGGTTTTCCCATCACGGTTGGAACCTCTCGCCAGGCATTTTCCAATGCTATTTTATTGGAGTGTAATTGCGATGAATGTATACAGAGTCAATCTTTCGTTCGTTATCTCTCTCGGCTCGGTGTTCATCTTCAGTTCTCTCTTCACAGCAGTTCAGTCAGTGTACTGTTTGAGTACATGAATTATGCCGGGATATTGGTTTGTTTGAACTCAGAGGCAGTGTCAGCCAGGTTAATAAAGTTCACAGCTTAAGTCACTTGTGGATTAACGCTTATTGGAGATGTGAATCATTTAAAATGATTCAGTTCGATTTGGTGAACTGGTTCAAGAAGATCCGGTTACATCGAATGATTCGTTCGTGAACCGGATATCACTAAACTGCAGTGCTTTGAACTCGCTCACAACAGAAATGCAAGAGAAGACAATGCTGAATAAAGTCGTAGTTTTTGCTGTTTTTGGACCAAAATGTATTTTCGATGCTTCAAAAAATTCTAACTGACCCTCTGATGTCACATGGACTACTTTGATGATGTTTTTCTTACTTTTCTGGACATGGACAGTATACCGTACACACACTTTCAATCGAGGGACAGAAAGCTCTCGGACTAAATCTAAAATATCTTAAACTGTGTTCCGAAGATGAACGGAGGTCTTACGGGTTTGGAACGACATGAGGGTGAGTCATTAATGACATAATTTTCATTTTTGTGTGAACTATCCATTTAAAGTACACCCTGTAATTCGAAGTATGCATAATATCCCTTACGAAAAAATAACAATGGTTTTATTATAGTAAAACTGTAGTAATCCATGTTTTTTTGGCATGTTGACTACCATTTGTAGAACCACAGATTTACAACAAATACCATAGTTAAACAATGATTAATATAACAAAACCATGGTTAATTCATGGTTACCATGGTTTAACTATAGTAACCATGGTTTTTTTGGTTTTATTTGTAGTAAAACTATGGTTAATTTCCGTAAGGGATACTAGAATTAATGTACAATATTGCAATGTCGCCCCCACTGACAATGCATAGTACTGCGTGCATCGACGTGTCGTGTATCAAAAACTAGGATGATACATTTGGCTATGCACCGACGCATAATGGTGGCCGAAGCTATATATATAAATATATATATATATATATATATATATATATATATATATATATATATACACTAGAGGTGTAATGGTACACAGAAGTCACGGGTAGGTACATCGTTTTTTTTGGGTCATGGTTCGAAAATGCCCTCACCTATGTTAATTGTAAAGTTCAAAGCTTTTAAATAGCATTTATTTGGTGTCAAGTGAGCAGTTTTAATTAATTAGCTAATTACTTAGAAAAATCACAAAGCATCATTATCAGTATCAGCCACAGCAAACTGCTGATTATCAGTTATTCTTATCAGCCACCAAATTTTTTTTCACTTCTTTTTGGACACAAATACAATAACCTGAGTAAACACACTCAAACCTCCACCCTCCGTCTCGCTCCAAGGTAAGGTGAAATTCAAGATAAAGGAAAGCAAGAGTTAGACAGTTCTATTACAAGCCAAGTCTAAACTAAGAGAATGACTAACACAGAGGTGGCCTAATAATTTAAACCCCATCTGCTGCTATCAAGTATCAGAGACCAGCTGACAAGACTTTACATTAAACTTTATCTCATAGAAAGAGAATGTCGGAGACCATTTATGGAGGAAGAATCCTGTTTTTTCTCCCTTTCAGCAGTAAGCCGGCCATATCGAGTGAGTTTGTAGCACAGGCTATCGCTCTCTGGCTGAGATGAGATTTAGAGCAGGAGAAAAAAGAGCTCAGGTTTCAAATGGGGAAAGCACCTGGGGCTCTGGAAAACCCATTCTTAGAGAGGAACTCCCTGATGATGGGGGGATTTGAGTATGTCTGGGTGTATGTGTATCTTTGCCTTTCATTGAAAAGTTTCAGAAGGTCAAACTGTACAACTTCCAAGTAAAACACAACTATTATTGCAGCTAAATGAGGTAAATGATAGAATAAGAAAGCATTTTAATAAATTTTTTTTTTTAAATCTGACATTTGTGTATTAACAAGTAAGACCACATTTTGTACCATTGTTCTGATCCTGATCCCTGAAAATAAGTGTTCTCAAGAGACCTCCAACCTAACATCTGGATCCAGATCCCTAACCTTTAAGTAACATTACTTGCAATGCACCATTAGCACCAAGATAAGCTGTGTCAGATCCTCGTGTTTATTTACAACTGCCAAGCAGCTCTCTCTAAAGGGAATGTCAGCCAGAGAACAGCCATCATTTCAAGACGGGGAGATAAACAGCTGCTCAAGCACTATTAGTGACAATAGATCACATGTCCAAACATCTGAAAACAAATGGGTAACTATCCAGGAGGGAGGGAGATAAAGACAACACATTATCTCGTCCATTATGTCCATTATAGCATAATAACGGAGTTTATGCCACTCATAAGTTCTACAGGTTTCAAACTCTCAGTCTTTAGCCCTTTTGGAATTAATTTGTTTTCTAGGTGATGTCTGAATTGCAATTGAAGAGTTGAATTGCAATTGAACAGATAATTCAGTTTTTAACAATTTTCAAAAATCATGTTTTTCATTGTGCATTCCAATTAATCTCAATAAAATGGCAGTTGGGTTATTTTAGAGTTTATTTTTAAGTAAAAATAAAATAAAAATAAATACAGCTAACTAACCGCGGGGGCATTCCCTGTTTTCTTCAATTACCTTTGCTTTTGAATAGTTGTAAAAGTGGTGTACGCATTTTATTTTCACTTTCAAATAGCGGCAATTCTGAGTAAAGCAATTGTTCATTTTTAGTTAATTTTCATTCTCCCTATTTTCGAATTAGCGGCAGTTATGCACATATTTCAGATCTGAAAAGCTATTATGAGATCCACAAGTTAGCCTGTACAATAAGAAATCCAGTAACCTTCTCAGAAAAAAAGTAGTCCTGTGCGAATAGGGCTTTTGAAGGCTTCCATCTGTGTGTGTGAATTCATGACATAGAGTATACGCTGCAGATCGAGGACAGAGCAGGTAAAAAAAAAAAAACAACAAAAAACAAAAGAGTATAAAATGGTTATACAGTCCAGAGAGCTTCAATATTACTGCTCTGACCTATTTGACTCAAATGCCATAATTTCTGTTAAGTCTACATGAAAAAAGCATAACAGGAAATTCTAATAAGGAACCTGATGAGTAGTCTAAAGCAATGCAAAATGACTTTCATCCCAACATACAGTAACAGATGAAATAGAACCGTTAGCTTATTTCATTGTCATGTTTCGTCTATGCACGGCTCAGTAAAAGCATTGTCATAAAATGGATTGTTACTCTGGCTTGAGCTCTCACCAAAAGCACTTAAAGTTATTGTTAATAAAACATTTAACAGCGTTTCTGTGTAAAAGCACAAAGCAGAGTGTAATCCGCTGAAATGTTTATTTGCAGCGAGACAGACGTGACTTAAGGAGGAAGTCAAAATATCTCTAGTGACATTATTGCAATTCCTTCATGATGCTAGCATTCTTTAAATGTAAGCCCAAAAAACAGTCAACGGACAGGAATTTGAGACTTGTAGTGACCTGCCAGAATACTTCTAGAAGTTCTGCAATTCTGTCTTATTGTACTGTATGTTTTATTGCTTTTAGATACAGGATGAACAGGCTCCATCATCTGAGAGAAAGCTAAAATGTAGTTTTTTTTCTATAATTGACCATGAAGGGTCACAGAGAATTATGGAAAATAATCCCTCTCTAATAGATACCAAGACAAACAAAAGGGGAAAGGTTAAAAAAAATAAAAAAAATTACTCTGTAGGTTGGATGAGTTGTACTTTTCCAAGGCGAAGGATGACAGGCCCTCTCGGGTTTCGGATCTTCTTGACCTCGCTGTTCTTCAACAGGGAGAAACTGCGTGCCAGATTGAAACCTGCAGATCATGCAATCAATCCATTTAACCACCCCTCAGGCTAATATATCAGTGAGCTGCTTGTTGACATGTCCTATGCTGTGTATCAACTCTGCTGTGGCAATTTTCAATTCATGTAAAGCCAAAGGAGGGACCTTAACACTGGGAACATTTATATCTTTCAGCTCATGTACAGAGGCTGTTCCTTAAACTGCCTTAATGGGCAGTTGAGCTTTAATTAAGTGTATTAAAAGGCTTGAATGATTTCAAATGGCAGTACATTCACATAATTATGTAGAGTGAACTTTTTCCCATTTCTTTTGGCTATACTATGCAAAATAATAGGCCAATATGAAGTGCTTTGCATACAAAGCTCAAGAAAATAGAAGCCAGCTTTGATTATGATGAGAAATGTTTCTTTGGCACCGAATTAGAATATTAGAATGATTTCTTAAGGACTGTGTGACACTAAAGACTGGAGTAAATGGCGGCTCAAAATTCAGCTTTGACATCACACATTTTGGAGCCCCTAAGGGGACATGATGATGCAAATTAAAAAAAGTAAAAAAATGTGTGCTTCCTCCAGAAACTTTGCGTATGCTCGTAAAACCTTTGTGATGGAAGTAATATGAGGTGGAGAGAAAAAAACCTCAGAGAATGAAAAAGCATTTTCCTACCATCTCATATTTTTTGCCACCTTAGAATAATAATAATAAAAAAACTTCATTTTAGAAGTTGTAATATTACTTTACAGTTTTTGTCTACTCATTTACAGTAGCTCAAACCAGTGAACAATAACTTAAATGTTGGTCTGTTGCTCACACAAAGCTATCATATTAAAACACTTGGCATGTAGCGTACATGTAATATGGACTAGTTTTATTGTCTTTTTTAGAACTTGAAAACCTTCCATCACTATTCATTTCAGTTTATGGAAAAGAGCAGGTTGGACATTCGACTAAATATCTTATTTTTTTTTTTTTTTTGGTGTTCCTCAGAAGATCAAGAACATCATGTGGTATTGAATAACCTGAGATGAGTAAATGATGACAGATGATGATCGTTTTCATGTTTTTAAGGGAGGTCTTTTAGCAGCAGTATTTACCTGTAAGGTTGTTTCTGACCGTTTGAGGAAACTTCCATTCTTCTACCTGTATGGACGGACAGCTGACACCTGTAGAAACAGAGAAGCAGTCAAGTTGCAGCAGATTTTGTCCTGCCACCAGTGAAAGGTTTTGCATAAAACAACTTGTACACCCGATCATGAGGAGTCCTGTCAAAACTTGGTCCTGAACATGAGGTGAGCAAGTTGAGGTGATCAAAGATGGTCTGAAGGGAGACAGACACCATCTAAGATATAAATGGGGCTAAAAATAACATGCTCTTGTCTGGAAGAATCACTCTCCCAATCTCACTGCCTGCTGGCAAAGACAGGTGGTCTGACACACTTTCGACTGATGGACAACATTTGAAAAACACCTAACTTTAAAAAGGTTCAGCCAAAGTACAGTACATATGGTATGGTACATCCTGTGGAATTCCAACTGTTTGAACTTTTGGCAAGGATGTCACATATTTTCTTTGGCTCACTTGGTGATCGGTGTGCATGCATAAACAAATATACTCAAACTGAATAACAAAGGAAATCTTATCTTGACAACAAATGATCACCATCCATTTTTACTGACAACTGTCATAACTTTTTGCCAATAACTATTGTACAACTTGACGTAAACAACTTTTTGAAGAACACGTTGCATTTAAAATCCACTCAAAATATCATTTTGATTCTGTCTATATCTTTCCATGTCTTTTATTTATGATCCACAAACCCTGAAAAGTTCAGTGTAGGACAACGCATTTGAAAAAGAAGACTTTGTCTTTGTGAAGAAGCATGTCAAAGGCGCCTGAGAGAAGAAAAGTTTTTAATCAGCATGGTTTGATTGGCTCAAAGACACGTACATCAGTCAACATGCATTAGCAAGTTACTGCTCTGTATCGAAACTGTCACGTCGCTGTTTCAGAGATCAGATGAGTAGGAGAAACTCAAGAAATAACAGAGAGAAGCAGCTCAGAGCTGTCTTGTTGAGCTTCTACTGGCGGAGGGGAGCTGGTGATGGGGTTTCTAACTCGTATTCTTCCCCTGTCAAGTTACAAAGAGTCTTTTTAAATCTACAACACCTGGATCTCTCCTCAGCTAACTCAGCAGATACAGATAGGGAGGAAATGTCTCCAACAAAAACTTCTCTGACAGATAAAGAATTCATTTTGAATTGTTCTCGCATTTTCACTTTTTTGAAATCAGAGAGACTCGGCTAAATCCCTTTTCTTCTCGGTTCTACAAAGCCCCTCTGCTTTCACACGGCAAAAAGGCGGGATTAAGATGCGGAGATGTCAGGGAGGAGATGGGAAAGCTGGAGGCGGCTCTCGCTCCCGAGGCAATGATGGAAAGTTGAATGCAAGGGGAGGAGAGGTGCATTTCAAACGCATGGAGAACAGACACGTCATCATGCAACGCAGACAGGGCTACAGTTTGAAGTGGAGAGAAGATTTCTGAGGTTTTCGGCTAATTCTTTTAATTTAGGGATACGTACCTGTACGGGTTGCTTCACCAGAGGTTCTTAGAAATAAAAAGTCCTTTACTTGCCAGAAGAACGAAACCTTCATTTTAAAAATGGCAGAAGAAAAAAGTTCTTCACCTTGCCTGGATTCAGTCAAAACGTCTCCTCATTAACATTCACATTATCCTGAAAGCTCATAAAAAATGATATACTGCATCCTACTCTTGTTCAGAATCACTACCGCATCCTCTGCTCTATATGTCCCTGATTGAATATTATTTATTGCATGTTTTTAGGTGTCAGAGTTGGCCTGGAGAAACTCATTAAGGAGAAAGTCAATTGGGTAAAGTCATCCTAGAGACCTACCATCCACCCTGTGAAACAAACCCAGGATAATTGGAGCTGGTGGAACGTGTGGAAAGGTTTTTTGGTGGGTTTGTTTGTCAGCTTGTTCAATCATGCATCACTTCTGAGCACAACATGGTGATGAAATGTCAAATGATGCAATCAGACCAGAAATGCACAAGAGAGAAGTCATATGAAAGTCACATAAAAATGTCTGAATATGATATTTACGAATATAGTATTTCCAAACATGCACAAATTAAGTAAAGTGCATTAATTTTGATCTAATGTTGACTTTAAAAATTTACCATGTGTCATCAATTAAATATCATTCTTAACTAACTGTGGAATATCTGAAAAATAGGTTTAGGCATAAACATACTGTAGGATAGCAGTATAATCATACTCTTAAACTATGCAATGTTTTTGTCATGAGAAGCCCTAATGGGAACAAGGCTCATATTTACACATATCAGTAGAAGAGTGGCTACATTCAGTCAGACTTGCATTATTATTATAATAATAAGATAAAACAGGATTTTTTTGGACGCCCAGCTTGAAAAGAGTCTAACAAGCAAAGGCGCAAAAACAACATGTTCTAAGAGTTTAAAGTGATGAATGATAGAGGACAAGCCCTTACAAAGTTTCAACTGGAGATTCTGCCTCTAAACAAGCAGAACTTCACGTTTCCCAAAATAATTAGAGAACGAGTCAGTCTTGTATGAAGCCAATAGCCAGTAGTTACAGTACGATGGTCTTCAAAACTCCTGAAACTTTTTTTAAAATGAGCCTAATTACAATGAGAAAACTAAATGTCATTCAAAAAAAGAAAGAAAGAAAAAAGTCTAGTCTCACTGCAATACTGTGGGACCCCCACTTTACTCAGTTCTGCTGTATGAGAACGTAAGGTGGAAAGATGGAAAGGTCCCAAATTTCCATAAGCATATTGTTGGGACACAGCCCTGGCAGTCTAGAGAAAAAGGCATGGCATCACTCTTTAAACACTGAGCCATTTTCCACTGTTCCATGTTCTTTTAGGATATTCTATCCCTTCTTTTTATTTTACGTATATACAGACCTTTTAAAAGTACAACATGCACTTTGTGAGAAAATGTAATGTGAGAAAAGAAGCAACAATTACTTTGGGTTAACTTAAATTTGGTTCGTCTCCTCTGATCTGTGCTATAAGCACAGACATTCAGCACACAATATATATGTATTCATGTTGTTCAAAACACATGACTTCATTTCTTTCACGAACCATAAAAAGACATTTTAAAGAATCGTGCTAGTTGCAATTATGATGATGACATTCAATCTTCAATATGTAGAAAAACAACAAAGTATCATAAAAGTGGCCCTACAACTTAAATTCCAAATCTTATAGAGCCAACAAAAAATTATTAATACCTGCTTGTTATGGGTAAGTTCTTTAAGAGAAGCAGTAACACGATTTCTGATCTTTGGCTGAAAAACCTGAAAATCTGAATGATTTATCCATACATCAAACCGGTTCTCAAGTTCAACAGATTTATTCATTCATTCGCAGTGGTTCTCAAGTTCAGTGGATAACCACTTTGATCCCTGTATAACAAAACTATGGTTTGATTGGTAAGGACTTGAGATATAGTTCACAAGTTGTATTAAACACTTTTATAGTGCTTTTGAAGCATTATGCTTTCTGAAGTTTGAAATTGTCTTCATGGGGACTAAGAATAAGGCCCAGAACATTTCTTCAAAATGTCTCCTTTTACATTCTATGGAATGACATGAGGATGAGTAAATGATGACAGGATTTTCATTTTTTGGCTGAACTTCCCCTTCAGTGATTATTTAAATATTCATAATGTTATGTTGGCAGTAGTATGAATTAAACATACAGATTCTTAGCTGTTTGAACTAGCCTTTGACTAAGTCATCCTTTGATTTGGAGAACAGGCCCTTACCTTCAGCTAATGCCAGATGACCCCCGTGAACCAAGCAGATGGTGAGAAGCACCAGAGAGGAGCAGACGACCCTCATGACTCCCTCCTTCAGCTCCTAACCATGATAAAAAAGAATAAGTGAACAGGTGAGAAGGAAACAGCAGACAGAGACGAGTGTAAATAATCAGGAAACAGGTGTGTTATGAAATATTGTTATACGCTTTTTTTCTTCTTTTTTTAAAATAATTTAATACTATACATCTGCTATAAAAAGAGTTTCTAAATGAATGCTGGAAAGTGTAAAGAGAGCATGAGGGAGCAGTCACAATCAATACAGTGGTTAAAGGAAAGATTAATAATGGTGCCTATTAGGTTGGATGGGTGATTTTTTTAGAGTATAAATTGTGCTAATGATCCAAAGAATTTCCAATAAAGCTTTGTAACCCATGACGTTTGATGATCATCATTACTGTGTCCATCTGTCCCTCTCAGTAACAGTTCCATCTCTCACATACACAGCAACACAATGGTTCGCCACATTGAATGCTAAATATACGCTGTAAACTACCTGACACTTATATATATCTAGCTAGTTGTTTTTTTGTTTTTTTTTTTGGTAAAAATATAAATGGTGTAATAATTAAATCAAGGGAGACTTGTTAAAACATACAGCTGATATTAAAAGTAAATATTCTTGTTTGCTGTAAACCGACCGACCCTGTCAATTTAGGACGACTCAACCTTTTTTTTTTTTTTTTTTGCTTTTAGTCCAACCGACTTGCCGGTTGTACATTTGCATTAAGACCAACCAATTTTTTTTTTTTTTTTGTACTCTTCAAACAACTAATACAAAAGCAATAAAATAATAAGTATTGTAAATATATAAATTGCCTAGGCCTACATACAAACGAAGGCTACGTTCTTTCTTAAAAAAAAACAAAAAACACGTGACGTCATCTGTGTTTACACGGATGTCGCACTATGGCCTGTGCGTTCACTTCGTCTCATTAACTGTCAGAGTCAACGGTTCGCACTTGGTAATGATGGCTGCAGCTGCAGTAAACAAAATGTTCGCAGTCACTGTTCAAAGTCATATGGGTTCGGTCACCATAATACATCTAAAAATTTCATTAAAACATCTTGACACTGCTTTAACTTGGCTCGAAGTTCTGGAAAAACTGTGGCCAGATCTTTTCCCATCCCTTCTCTCGTCTAGTCTAAAACTTCGCAAATCTATTGCATGAATCGATTGGACCAACCAACACAAGTTTCGAAAACGAAAATAGGAAATTGATTTTAACTGACTTCTATCGGAGCATGTCCATCAACTGCAGCTTCGGACAAACACGCATAACAGCAAATAATACTTCTGCACAGTGTTTCTCTTTTTACCACAGAAATGTGAATTCTGCCGCTATTCAGATTCAGGCTAGAATTGCCTACATATGCGATTTTTTGTTGTTGTTGACATTTCTAATCGTAAACACAGCCATGTTGAAGCCAGCAGTAAATGTTTTGCATTATGGCAGTCCACTCTGCTTATTGTTTTTCGAGAATGTTGCACTCCTGTTTGCCATTGTGCACGTAACTTCACGCCAATAAATCATCAGAAATATTGGTCTTTACCAATATATTGCATCTTTACATTCGTCCTGCCTGTTGTCCGTGGACTTACCTATATTTGGTGTTATCTGCTGTATAAAATGCATCTAGACATGCAAAATAAATTTTACAGTCGATTTAATGAACACTTGTTACTCAAATCAAACAGGATTTTTTTCAAAGTGACGACCCAAGAAAGCAAAGTAAACGGTCTCTCATTTGTAGGTTGCATTGACACCTAGCGGTGGATGCAAGTAAAACAGTATAACAGTACCTAATTTTTTTCTTCTCACCTGAAATTCATGCAATAAACATGTTTTTGACAAAGATTTCAATTTGTTTGTGGTCTATATAGCCTGCATCACAATGAGGTTTGCAATGATGCGCCCAAAGGCACCAAGTCAGTGACATCACGATATGCTAATTTGTTTAAATTCATACCTATGTAATCACCATCACAAAAATGTTTCTTTTTTATTTTACATTGAACCTTGAAGAAAAAAAAAAATAGACCTACCTACCGACCCTTTAAAAAAAAAAATTACTGTACAGCAAACCAAAATATTTTTAAGGATGGAGTTAAAGTAAAAGCTTGGAGGTTGGAGTTTAGATTTTTTTTTTATGTTTTTGAAATTAGTTTTGTATAATCACCAAGGATGCATTTATTTGATTGGAAATACAGTAAAACAGTAATATTATGTAACATTATTACAATTTAAAACAACTAATTTATTCCTGTGATGCAAAGCTTAATTTTCAGCATCATTAATTCAGTCTACAGTGTCACACGATCCTTCAGAAATCATTCTAATATGCTCATCTGAAGCTCAAGAAACATGTATTTTATTATCAGTGTTGAAAACAGTTGTGTTCCTTAACGTTTAAGTGTATTTTTCAGGATTCTTTGATGAATAAAAAATTCTAAATAACTTTATCATATATCTTTACATGTCACTTTTTGATCAAATAACTGCATCCTTGCAGAAAAAAAAAAAAAAAAAAAAAAACTGTTTCTTATGTGTACTGATGTGTTATGTGTATCATGTCAGTGCATATGAAGGGATTCAGCACCTTTAATTGCTTGTGACAGAAATTATTCTAAAGGTCTATCAAGCATGCCTCAGATATATTTACATGTGTTCACAGAACCAACACCACCTTGCTCCCCTGTTTACAGTCATGCTGCTCACTCAAAATGACCCTCACTGGCATGTCTGGACATGAACCTGTCAGAGTGATGCATTAGTCAGAAGCCTGAGGGGGGCAGGTCTACTCCTCATCCTTTTATGGCTTTATTGTAAATTTCAGCCCATTGGTGATGTGTGTGCAGGCAACACCTAATCTGCATCCTCCAACTGAGGTCATGGAACCTGTAGGCTCTGTACCAGTTGAGACCAAAAGTGAAGTGAAGGTTTCATGTGCAATAATCCCACCCCAGAATATACACTACAACCCGAAGATGAGAAACGCTCTAACTTCTCTCACCGTCCTTCCACATGTCTGTTTGTATCATTCCGATTCAGTTATTTACAAAGCTCCAGCTCGCTTCTCACTGCAAAATCAACAGTGTTCTTGTAAACAAGACAACATCCATTCCAGGTGAGCGAGGCGGAGATACTCCATTACCTGTATTCAATGCCTCTGGGCAATTTCTCATTACCATTCGCTTCCACGCACAGGAAAAGGAATGAAAATTAAAGCTTGTGCTTGTTTTGTTCCCTTTTCACTTTGTTTGCCGTGCAGCGAGAACAGCTGGACCACGCAGATAAAGGAAAGAGTCTCCCTTGCGTTCTGCCTTGGCTCAGTGCCCAGCAATCTGAAGTGAATGTCTATAGTCGAAATGACAAAAGCACTAGTTAGTGAATCAAGTATGTGGGCTACAAACGCACAGGGCTGACAATTCACAGTGTTTCAATGAAAGA
The DNA here is from genome assembly GCF_003368295.1 of Carassius auratus. Lineage (NCBI taxonomy): Eukaryota > Metazoa > Chordata > Actinopteri > Cypriniformes > Cyprinidae > Carassius > Carassius auratus. Next base: position 10,045,359 of record NC_039261.1, on the reverse strand, counting down.
TTGATAGTTACAATCAATCTACGCATGCAAAAACAATAATTCGGGCCCATCTAAGAGAATGGCTAATAAACAAGCGCTTTAATTAGCTATTGTTCAAATGTCTACAGTCATTTTGTTTTGCAGACCGCTGACAGGAAGGAGGCTGTGAAGAGGGAACGTAGTGTGTTGTTTTCATGTCAGAGTCTGAGAGTTCAGGGAAAGAGGGAGCGCTAAACTTCCTCTCTGTCTTCAGAGCGGTGCAAACAAGAAACAAGCCGCATTTTTATGCCTATTTCACATATTTAGTGCTGTCAGTTAATCGCTGGGTTATAAAGATCTCTTAAAATCACTATTTTGGGAAGGCAGGGTGCTAGTAATGTCACTGGTGTGAAGGCCTAATCATATGACGTCATAAACAATCTAAAAGTTCAACAGTAAGTTAGACTGAACCTGGTGCATATACCCAATTTTCGACAGGACACAGCATTTGGTTACAAGAACCTGAGAGCTAGAGAGACACATCAAACACAGGCAGAGAGCAATCCAGAGGGATTTATAATGGGGTCTGTGGCATTTGTAATCATGTCTGTGGCACTGTTTAGCCTTCAATTACAGCTGTTTTGCAATCATTCTCCTCCAAAGGATTTTTTTTTTCTTTGCTACAGCATCTTTCTTTTCACTCAAGGCAGAGACTGTTTGCTTGAAGCTTGGTTTATCAAAGTAGACCTAATTATTTATGGGAAATGTGGCAAATCCAGCAACGGGAATAGTCTGTGTGTGAAAGTTATGCAGCAAACGTCTCTTCATCTCGTCTTCCCCTGCATTAGCAGCAGATGGTTTTATCATCAGATAGAGCATGCATTTTTTTTTCACTCCCACGAGCTGTTTTTTTTTTTTTTTTTTAATCCCAGTGTATACCCTTGGCAGACAGTATGCTGAAAAGGTTTGGAAAGAGATTATCAATGAACGGTCTGTGTTTAAAAGCATTTCCAGGGGGCTGCATTAAAGAAGTGTCCTGATTATACTTTGAAAGTTGCATCATTGCTGACAAGCATAATATGAAATGTGTAAATAATATTAATAACAATAAAACAGAAATATCTGAGAGAAGTTTAAGATTGCACAGCTGCAGGGTGCAGATGCATCCCCTCCTCTTCATGCTGACAGCATAACAGGGATGTGATCATATTCCAAACGACGTCACTGTGACACGCAGCTGTCCAGATGCGCGCGTGGAAAGAGCAGCGCGTATTCTGTCCTATTAGCCTACTATAAAATATACTGCAGTGATTTGCATAAAGGTAGAGGCAAATTAAATTTACGTAATATTGTTATTAAATATAATATAACTAAGAGAAACATTAACCCCCCCCCCCATTTATGCTGTTTTAATGGTCCCCTTTTTGTCCCTTTTTTACATTTAACCAGTTCCTCTTTGTTTAAATAGCAAAATACAATTGTTACAATAAATGAACATTTCTCTTTTTATCGTTTGTTTTTGTTAATACAAACACAATACAGATAGCCTATGCAGTAAATTCTAAAACGCAGTGATCTGAATACACGGAGCGCGCGAGTTATAACGCTCTACCGCTGGGGGGCCAAGATCAGGGCAACAAGTCAAAAAGTTTTAACCACAAACCAAAGTGGTAAAAAGTGATAAAAGAAAAAAACATTTGCACTAATTGCATGGGCAATCCGACAGCACGTTACACATTAAAACTGTAATGAAATATGCACCGAAAAACTATTTGAAGAGCACATTTGAATGAAGGAAATAAATTAAATCGGCTATAATATAGGAAAAAACATTCCTGTATTCCCAATAGCATTAACTGATGCTTATATGCATATGCTACAGTATATTGACTAATAAATTATTTCTAAACTATAGCCTAAAATAGGCAAAATATGTCCAGTTTCAGTTGCCTAAATAATAATTCATGGAAACTTAATCTATATAGGCTATCTCCGAGGAGTTTGCAAGGATCCTCGCCGCCGCAAAGACTCCCGATATGTCAGAACCAAACACACATAATTTTACCTTCTGTGATCGTTAATCCAATGAATTATGGCCACATTAATCCAATGAAAACTCTTTTCAGTGTAATCCAGTTTGCTGAAAGAGCTTCCAAGAGTCCTCTCTTGCGTGGACAAAGTTTTTGCTTGGGAGTTCTCCTTCTCCGACTCCTTTCTCCCCTCCCCTCAGAGCTGTTTTAATAAACTTTCCCCTCACTGTCGTTCATCAATGGGAGAATCTCCAAGATTCGCTTGATGACATCATCAGCTGCTCCGGCGGAGTGTGGAAACGCGCCGCGGGCTTTTCTTTCCGTTGCTGCCTCCCACAAGTCCTGCTTTGTTTGATTCCTCCTTTTCAACTATGATTCCACGAGTGAAGAACTTGTCTGAGGTCATGCTAATGCAGACAACGCCGTGGGTAAGACGGGTCATACAGTATGTGACTGAATACCAAAGGCAAAATATGACAAACTACTGTAGCAGTTTTGATGGTAACCATATGGTTAAACGGCAATGGGTCGTCTGGTCCTTGTTCTGTTGTTTCAACTTTGGCGGTAAACCATGTGGATTGAATTATCCGCGTTTCCTGTAACTGTACGTTTTTAATAATTGAATCTAGATTACTCTTTTAAATATTCACTATCCATTACTTCCTCCAAGAACAATGCAGTGTACACATATCCACACAACATTGGTGAAGCAGTAGGTTAATAATACTCAGAAGACATGCTGCATCCAACCACTGGACAGTTTGAATTCTCATTCCATGGGAACTGTGGAGTCATCAAATTCAAAAAGTTTAATAATTTAAACAATCTTTTTCCATTATAAAGAACATTCTGGGGTTCAGAAAGGATATTGCAGTTTGATTGTGGAACTGTCAATGCCAGAGCTTTATCTAAGGGTGACATTTATTAGGCATAAATCAATTAGATAAACAATTCATAAATTAACAAACTAAAGCAAGCCACAGTATGAAATTATTTATTTATTTATTTATTTATTTGAAATATGATTATATTACAGACCTAAATAATAATCCTATTATTGCCAGTTATTAAGTTATTCTATTGGTACAGTTCTGGTAAAGGTTAATCAGCACATATAAAATGTGTCCTGATCACTAACGTTTTGCCCATTAGATTAGCTGTATTCTTCTCATAAATGTACATACTCCTTGCATAATCTGTAAGATGTTTAGCATTTTTCTATTTATTATATTTTTAGTATAGCCTTGAAGAAGTTGCACATACTATTACCCAAGACTTAATAAATGTATTTTCGTAAATATATTATTTTTCTTCTTCCTTAATAAATTGAATATTTGCAGCCTTTTGTGACGTTTCCCTCAACTGTAGTGGAGAAGAACTTGAAAATGCAAAGCATGCTGGGAAAGAAATTCTTTATTAGTAATGGCTTGATAATGTCAGCTTTAACAACCCAATAGATTTCATTGAAAAAGTTCAATATTGAAGGCTTCTAAACTACTTTCTCATGAGGCTTTTGTCATCTTCTCCAGCTATTTGCATGGAGGGCATAACCTTTGACTTAACCCACTGCATGCCTGCAGCAGTGACAGGAACATCTGGAAAAAATGTGCTTGGCTATCCTCATGTGCCTCAAGTCTTCCGGACCATAGCAAACATAAGGTATGCAGTCCAAAATCTAGAAATCAGGATGTAACAGAGCATTGGACTGGAGATATCCATAATGTATTGTACTGTAGTTCAGCCCAGTGAGTGATAAGTGCCAGATATTAAATACGAATGCTGCAGCATTGAGTTTTTTAGTTATCCTCACTATATGAAGTCAAACATTCCCCTCTGTGATTTTGCTGTGCTGTTTGGAACGATGATGGACAATCTTGATGTCATCTTGTAAAATATGGATGAGATGATATAAACAATGTTGTAAAAAACACACCCAGGGGGATGCAAACAAGCAGCAGTGGTGCTGGCGCACAGCCAATACATGTTTCATCTGCAGTTAGACCATTAAATAATATGACAGAGAGGAATAGCATTCATATTCAGTCAGGGTTCTACATATCAAAGTTTTTATGATTCCCTGTCTGGCTTTGGCATCAGTTTCCAGCCATGTTCTGTAAAGCAGTAGAGAAAGATATGGGAATAGCTTCCCTCACAGAGGACTCTATGCACGCGAAAGCTTCAAAAATATCCAGAGTTGTCTTCAAATATTTGTAGAACATATCTGTATAGAATGGTGTAAATATAACTAAACTAATATCTGATAACTGTCTTAAAACACTGCTTGCATTGTTTTTAATGCTTTTGAATGGTAGTGTATTATTTTTAATATTTTATTTATTCAGTTGAGATTTGTTGAACATTCAAATTGATCCATGACATTTTATTGGAATGAGAAATGTAATTGGATAAAGAGATAAAAAAGGTCAGGCACAAATTATTCTATGAGGGGTTTGACGGGTTCCAGCTTGATATTCATGATGCTATTTCTAACATTTCTGAAAACTTTTGTGACAGAAAAGTCATTTAGTCTAAGTGTGGCTAATCAACCTTCAGTGAAGAGAAAAGGCTGTGAGGAATGTCCTTTTTCCACTTTTTCCACAAGCCTAGGGCACACTGTCAGACTGAATATAGTCTGCATTCATAGTGGGTTGTGTATTCCTGAATTTTAATTGAGGTAGAAAACTTAAAGAAGCAGAATTACAATGAACTAAAGTCATAAAAATATTTACCTGGAAAAGGAAGGTTCTTTAAGTCAAAGGTCTTATCTAAATCAAATCTTGAAGTTGGAAAGTTTTATAGACGTTAAAGCCAGTCAGGCAAACAGAAAGAACAGTTTGAAATTTAATTTTTAGAAAGCTGCATTGAATCTACAGTACATTAATTTACATTTCACAATTTTTGAGATCAGTGCAGCATATGGGCAATTTAGTAAACTGCTAACAAAAAAAAATTCAAATGCACACTCTAGCCAGAGACCATCTCACACACACACCCACACACACACACGCACACACACACACACACACACACACACATGGATTTGGATTCTTGGATTCTCAGATAGTATCACACAGAGAAGACAGTGCTCAAGGACTGGGCACACCTACCCAACCACACAATTGGATTTGATTTCAAGGTTCAGCAGAGAGTGACAGATATGAATCATCTAATCTATGAGCTTGAACACCGGCCCTTAGACACATATGAGAGCCTTGTGGAGAGACGCTACATTTGTTTACTTCTGCAACCTCCCTTGATATTTAAAAATTAAAGTACATACTGAATTTCCAGATACATAAAAAAAAAAAAAAAAAAAAAAAAAAAAAAAACCTTTCTGGTGACTTCAACATACATTTATTAAAGTCTTCTATATGAGTGTCAGGTAATTTTGTGTGTCATTACTGTGAAAGCAAATGAGTAAAAGCATTCATTAGTGGAATCTCGTTTATAAGGACAGAGTGTCAATAAGTCGTTTTTCACAGCCCTATAAAAAAGCCAAAAACTGTTTTTCATAATGAAGGCAGTGTAGTTTCTACTGTTACACACATTTCCAGCACCAAAAGGAAGTTCTGGCAAAGAAAAAATGGGCTCTGCACCAGCCCCTAAAATCTGCTGAACCAGGAACCACTAACGCCACAGGCCAAGGGGCGGATAATCAAGTTTGCTTTAAAAACAGCAACCTAATTTGACAAAGACTGACACAAAACAAGGCTCCTTTCTTTTTTCTATATCCTTATTAATAGGTGTGGTGTTCAAAAGAAAGAAATCTGCTAGATATGTGGATGCATGTTAAAGTGTTTCTTCTCAGTGTTTGACAATATGGCCGACACTTCTGCCACGTCCAATGCCAAAAAAATTGTAAAAACATGGCCAACTGACACATATTCAGAGACTTCCCATTTAGGCAGTGAGCAATGGAAAAAAAAGGGGGAGATGATTATGGAACTTGCTGAGACAGGAGAATATAGTGATGAGTCATGAACACAACAGCCAATGGAGTTTGGAGCACTTACAAATGTTTTTTTAATATATTACATATGGCTGGAAACTCAAACAGTGTCCACAACTGAACCATTGATATATGACATTTTAAAGTTTTATGCTATGGATCAAATTTGAACTAAATTATTTAAATATGAATGTATTGGATAATCTGATTGGAGTTCAAACTGGGTCAGTTATTATAGCAATATAGATTCTGTTCTAATATGTTCTATTTTATTAGTTGTAGATCAAACAGCAGACCTTGCAGAAACCTGGAGTAGATAGATGGTATAGACAGCCTTTTTGGGAATTCCTTGCACACTCACAATTCCAAGTTTTTCCAGACATCCTTCCAAACATACACCGCAAAGCTGATCCTAACACGAATCCTGACTCTTTATGCCAAATGCATTTTCCAGTCAAGATGTAAAACAGTCTTCATTCTTCACAGTCTGTTTTCACTTTTCTTCCAACTTTCATTTTGACATCAACCCCGCAACCATTTTACTAACATAATTTAGCTCCACAAACAACTTCATGCAAACTTTCAAGGACTTTTAAAAGGGCTGTTGTTCTACGTATGACGATCTTTCAAACTTTTGGAATGCTTTTATTGTGGGATCTCTCTTCCTGAGCACAAAGACGATAATGACCGAATTTAGAGAGAATATAACCACTCTGAATGCCAAAAGTACAGAGATAAACAAATAGTTAGAAACTAGAATTGAAAACAGCATAGAGGAATTGAGTCCCAAATGTGCCACTTTTTCAGCAATATCCTAAATTCGTATAGCTTAAAGTGGGGGTGGAATGCTATTTCATGCATACTGAGTTTTTTACACTGTTAAAGAGTTGGATTCCCATGCTAAACATGGACAAAGTTTCAAAAATTAAGTTGTACGTTTGAAGGAGTATTTCTGTTACAAAAATACTCCTCCCTGTTTGTCACAAGTTTCGGAACGTTTTTTTCGAGTATGGCTCTGTGTGATGTTAGATGGAGCGGAATTTCCTTATATGGGTCTTAAGGGCACTTCTCCCTGAAGAGCGCGCGCTCCCGTATAGCAGAGCACTTAGAGCACAACAGACTTCACTGATCAGAGCGAGAGCGTCGCGAAATGTCACAAAAGGAGTGTGTTTTTGGTTGCCAGGGCAAGACAACCCTGCACAGATTACCAAAGAAAAAACAGCATTAAGGAACCAGTGGATGGAGTTTATTTTTACAGAGCATCAACGGAGTTGCGAAATTGTTTGTTCCCTGCATTTCGAAAATGCTTGTTTTACAAACAAGGCCCAATTTGACGACGGATTTGCATATCGTTTATTTCTTAAGGATGATGCAATCCCAACGAAAAAGGGTCAGGATCGTGTGTTGGAACCGCAGGCGGTGAGTAAAATATCTCTGCCTCCTTGTTAGTGCGTCCGCCTCCCATCGGAGACCTGGGTTCGAGCCCCGCTCGGAGCGAGTCGTTGCTGCTGCTGCTCTCGTTCAGTTTCAGCCTCGGGATCTGATTCTGGATCATAAATATATGCTGAATCTGACTGTAAGCCATGGTTTGTTTTGGATGATGGTTTTTTCCTCACGGTAATGTCACAGCTTCCAAACGCTCTCTATGCAAAAGCTCGTGATTCTTTAGCTCCGCCCACACGTCACGCCTCTAGGCGCTCGTGTTTTTCAGGGAAAAATCGGTACAGACTATTTTTCTCTTATGAATATAATAAAACTAAAGACTTTCTGGAGTTATGAAGGATGCAGTACTACTCTATAGGTACTCAAGATTAACAGGATATTGAGTGAAAACGAGCATTTCATCCCCCCCCTTTAAGTAGAAACTGTTGCCATGTTCTGAATAATGTGGCTGTTTTTGGCTCAAGTAATCACAGCCTTTCTGATTCAGAGTGCATAAAGTGTCCAACATTACACAAGTTTCTTCAGTTAATTAAGAGCCATGTCATTCCAAATAGTAAGACCATCGTTCATCTTCAGAACACAAATTAAGAAATTTTTTATGAAATCCGAGAGCTTTCTGATCCTGCATAGACAGCAACAGAACTATACCACGTTCAAGGTCCAAAAAGTTAGTAAGGACGTCAATAAAATAGTCAATTTGACATCAGTGGTTCAACCTTGATTTTATGAAGCTACTGTAAGAGAAAACTTTTTGTGTGCAAAGAAAACAAAAATAATGACTTTATTCAGTGTTTTTTTTTTTCTTCCATCTCAGTCTTTAGTCTTTTCCTTGTGCACAAAAAAAGTATTCTTGTAGCTTAATATAATTACGGTCACATCATGGACTATTTTAACAATTTCCTTACTACTTTTCTGAGCCTTGAAAATGGCAGTTCTGTTGCTGTCTATGCAGGGGCAGAAAGTTCTTGTAGTCCCCTTTAAGGAATCAGACTCTGCATCCAAAACCATGCTACCTAAGATGTTTAAGCTAAATGGATTCTTGAATGAATGAATAAACAAACAAAAACATACATTTGATAATTAGGTTACATAATAATTGTGGCTACAAAATGAATAGTGCCCAAAATATATCACTCTGATGAAGATTAGTGCACAGGTTGAATCAGTTAAAAAATGTAACGTAATTTATTTATTTATTTTTTTTAGCATTTTGTAAAAATGACTTTTGCAGATCGAACCAAAATCAGTGCATGCAATGTCAGGTGCAGTAGATTTCTTTAAAGGACTACAAAGAATGACATGCATGACTAACTGCACTTTTGACTCAGTGACATTGGATTTTCAGAAACCATTTATTATTTAAATTAAACCTTTATAGAAAGTAAACAAATAATACAAAACAATTCTCTGCTTCCAGCACTAGTAGCCTGGACTGGGAATTAATCAATTTTATTTGATGTAAAATGAGAAGAGATCTGGCACTAAAATATTAAGTCTCAAAAAAGAAAATGTACCTGCCTTCCATGCTTCTAAAATGTTTGGCCACGTTTTCTTGATTAGATGATACAATTGCTTTGGTTCACTCTGAGTAAAAAAATAAAAAAATAAATAAAAAACTCTGTGGTGGACAGTACTATATACATTATCTTCCATCTGAGCTGCATTTGAGGTGTCTCTTACCACACACCAACTACGCTTTCCAGCAAAACACTAAAACTTGGCTGAAGTGGACTTCTGATGTGGCTCTTTAATTAGCTTGAAGCAGCATAAGCACTAAATCATCTTAAAAAGCAAACCTGCACTTGAAAGAGTTGCTTTGATGCGCCTGAAATATATACCGATGCTTTTGGCTGCCCATGTAATTGAGTTTTAGGGCTGAAGTCATTTGAATGCAATATACAGTACAAACACGCCAAGGGCTATGCGGTATGTAGGTAGCTCATAATCAAATACCTGCATACACACAAAGACATGCTGACAACACAAATTTGATCAAAAGAAAAACAATACAACTGAAAAATGCAAAACATACATAGATATGAAATCAAAAAGACAGTATTTTCTTCTCACTAGAGTCATCCATCCCTGTCCACTGGTCTATAAAACATGCAGTTAGTGTCAAACCAAATCAATAAGAGCATGCCTCAGTGAGTCCAGCATAAATATCCCTCCCCTATGTCCTCTGCCCTGTTCGTTCTGCTCTTATTCCATTACAGTGGCCTAGGTCTGGCGGTGGTGAGCCTTGTGAGAGGATGGTTTTGATAAACACTCAGAATGGAAGACCTGATGAAAGGTGACTTTTCCCAGACCAATGAGCCTTGGGCCCTAAAGGAATGTAATTTTTGATAAATATTTAAATGCAAATGGACGGCAGAAATGTACTCTTTGCTTTTATCATTTTGTCAGGCAGAGCTTCTTGTGTTCTGCTTTTGCTCGGGGTTCGGGGTCTCTCTGGAATAACAGTGGTTGACCTGAAGTGCTTTAGCTCAGTTCACCAATAAATCAAGTAAAGTGAAAGCACTGAAGCGCTCAAGGCTCCTTGTTTTTATGGCACTTGTGCCAAAGAATGGACTCAGGCAAGCTCATGCTTGACAAAGGAATACTTCATCCTTAAATTAAAATTATGTCATTAACTGTCCTTATGTAGTTTCAGAAACTTAAGAATGAGATGAGAGGTCATTTTTTCCAAGCAATTACAATGAATGGGAAAGGGAAATAACTGAGGCTTTTATTAAGCTTCAGAAAGCACTCAAACGTACTACCAATGTAAAAAAGTGGCCCATATGACTCATCTGTTTTTTGAAGAATCACAAGCTTTGTATGAAAACAGGCAGAAATTCAAATGGTTATTCAAAGAAAATGTAGCTGTTTAGTGAATCATTGATCCAGTTCACAAAAATTAATGATTCGCTCACAATTCAGACTTATCTGGCTGTCAAGTTCAACTCAATAATCCATAGCAGTAAATGACTCCCCCCACCCACATGCAGCTATTCTATGGAAGAAAAATTATGACATATGTCTTTGAAACACACACACACACACGCACACACACACACACACACACACACACACACACTGATTAGCACTAACTGAAACAATAACGCATTGCATTAACAGTGCTTGCATTTTAATGCCTTGTATTTCCAGGGCTTGCCTTTTTAGGTCCTGAAATTTAAAAAAAGTTGTTTATTCAAGCTGTGGATATTTAAATCCAAAATATTTCACATACATTTTTATAATTAAAAATTCAATAATTCATATTCACCCTCCAAAATTCACTTCCAAAATATTCAGTCTGTTTAAAAATACGATGTATAATAATCGACATCATTGTATTTGATCATACATCATTTTATTTCACTTTTCAAATTCACTTCCACAAATTCAGTGGTTAAAGGGGTCATATGATGCTGCTAAAAAGAACATTATTTGGTGTAATGACGTGTTTATGCGGTTTAATTTTCAAAAAACACATTATTGTCCACATACTGTACATTATTGTTTCTCCTCTCCCCCCCTCCTTTTGAAACGAATTCACTTTTACAAAGCTCATCATTCTGAAAAGTGAGGTGTGCTCTGATTGGCCAGCTATCCAGTGCATTGTGATTGGCCGAACACCTCAAGCATGTGATGGTAATGATGGTAACATACTGTCATGCCCTGTCAGACCGGAGTGACATAAACATAAAACCCAATATAAACGTGATATAAACATGATTTCTGCTGGCGGATTCTACGAAGGAGAGTCCGTTGGGCTTGCAGCAACCACATGAGATGACCCCGGGCTGGACTCGTCCACAGTCAAAGCCGATCCGGAGATCTACAGTGCAGTTTTAGGAGGGTGTGGACGAGTCTTTTATAAAGAATATCTCTTTGGATTTGAGACTTTAGTCTTTTTCAACTTGCACAGATCTTCTTTATACACCAAGAGTTTGTAACATTCCAAAGATAAAGGAAAAATCGCACCATATGACCCCTTTAAAATTCAATAAAGAATTCACCATTGCACATCCGGGATCTGCAGGAATAGCAGTAGAGCACTAATGCATGATCTCAAACTGCTGTCAGGCACTAACCAGCAGGTGGCGCAAGCGGCTGTTGATGAAGACCAAACAACAGGTGGATTAAGACATTCATTCACAAAAACTGATTTGCAGAAATGGAGCAAGCACTAAGTAGAAGATTTGATTATCAGGCCAATATCAGCATGTGGAAAAGCTGATTGTTTATGTCAACATCTTCGCTGTTTCCTATAAACTACATAAGCAGATTTTTCTACCACAAAAGAGATCACAATGCTATTTTACCCAACACCAATGTTCAGGTCTAACATTACATCTGAGAAAGACATATATTGCTTTTTTATTTTTAAACAGAGTGAATAATTTGTAAGTGAATTCTGGAAGGTGAATAAGAATTATTACAGTTTTAATTATGAAAATGTGTGTGAAATATTTAGAATTGAAATATTTACAGTTTAAATAAAGAACTTTGTTAAATTACAGGAGCTAAAAATGCAAGCCCCAGAAATACAAGGCATTATAATGAAAGCACTGTTAATGCAATGTATTATTATTATTATTTTTTTTCAGTTATTGCTATTCAATGTGCTTTTTAGTTTCAAAGACATATTACTTTTCTTCCTTACTATTGGCACCAAAAGACTTTAAATACAGTACATGGGTCATATTGGCCATTTTTATGACACTTTTATAGTGCCTTTGTGTCTTTTTTGAAGCTTGAAAGCTCCATTCACCATTCATTGTATGAAACTGCTACCTCACTAGCAATTGTTTTCAGTGCTTTCACTATTTCTTCCTTCCCATGTTTTTCTTGCATCCTACTATTGTGGGAAATGTTTGAAACTTTGTATTGCCAGCCCAGCACTTCTCGTGTTATAGCTGCCAAGATGAATCACTGGCTGTATTTGGATAAAAGTGTCTGCTTAATGAACAAATGTAAATAATCAAAACCAGACTTTTCTCTTTCGAATTCCACAAAAGAAAAGAAGAACTTTTGAATGACACGAGGATGAAAACAATAACAGAATTTCCTTTTTGGGTGAATGATTAGATTAAAAGTTATAGACTAAACAATGATTTTATTTGTCTCGTATAGGGACGGTTTGACAAAAAAATAAAAAGCATTAGAGCCTAGACATCATACTTGTGTATAAAGGAAGAAAAACTTTGCAGCTGGCAGGAAAGTGAAAGAGAGACAGCGAGAGCAGGAGACAGGCAACGAGAGAAACAAAGAGGAGCCTTGGGTGATGAGGGCTGATGGGGCAACATGAACGCTCACATCCTCTCTGCATTAGTGTCTGCAGTGGGACTGCGCCAAATGGCAGATGTGGAAAGATCAGTGTGCTGGGAAATTATGCAAATGAAAAGGTGAAGGCTATAACTCACGGATTGATTTAATGCTAAATTATGTGCGGGAATACATGAATGGACTTTGATAAAGCAAGATGCATTCAAAGGTTTTAGCTGAGAGTGTCTTTCTCTGAATTCTTAAAGATCCATTGCACTTGCATCACCCCTAACGTCACGGACACCCACTCTCTTTCTTTTGTTTTACTGTGTGCATTAGTCGACTCCTAAATGATTGCTGCAGTGTTAGGGACAATGTAACACTTAACATTAAATGAGATGTTGCAGACTAGATTAATGCTAGTCATTTTCTTTTATTGCATAAACAGTAGTAGATCTGAAGGAAGTCTGATTGCAGGTGGATCTGGGACACGGGGACCTATATAAGATGCAATGATGCCCTAGTTCCAAAGCAGACACAACAGACACACCTGTCAGCTACTGATCAAAGCTCATTGTAATCACTCTGACATAAGCATACGCTATTGTTGCATTTCCAAAGAATTAGCTGTTGAGTCCCATCTTGAAGAAAAAAAAAAAAAAGCTAGCCCCCTGCTGGTAAATATACATAACCACACTATTCTGATTTCTAACAGTTTGCAAGCTGCAATTATGATACATGAATTTGCAACTGTGATATACAGTAGTCAGAATTATTAGATATTAAGTCACATCATGAGACAGTCAGCTGTGAGATATAGTCGCGATTATGAGATAAAAAGTTCCTATTGAAGATCAATAGAAAGTCATACTTAGGATACAGTATAAATTCATTTTGTGACAAAGTTGCAATTGTGAGATATGAAGTCATAATTATGAGATATTGTTACATTGAGACATAACTGAAATTTGTTTTTATTTAATATATTATGACATGACATGAGCAATTGTGAGATACAGTCATAATTATTAAGTCAAAACTGCAATTATAATAAATAAAGATGCATTTGTGAGATAAATAATAACAAAGTATAGTTACAACTGTGATATAAATTTGCAACAGTGAGATATAGAAATGATTATGAGATAAGTCACAATGTGATATAAAGTCACAGTTATGACAAAGTTGCTATTATGAGATATGAAGTTGCAACTTTGATATATACTGTAGTCATAATTATGAGATATTAGGTCACATTGTGAGATATAAAGCTGTAGTTAAGAGATATACATCTTAATTGTGAACAGATTTAGTGAAAAAAAAAATAGGAACAGGAACAGGAACATACTTCCATATTAATATTATAGTAGTTTTGAGACATGAATGCTAATGCTATTGGTAATATATTTTACAGGCCATCTTGGAGCAGCACATAATAAGGGAAGGAAGCAAGAACAGGAAGAGAGAGCACATGTGTTCCAGATGTTGTTAGCTTGACTCATTCTTATCACAAGAAGAATTTAAACACAAGACACTGTCTGTCACCAAGCTGCTTCACACCACGCTGTCTACCCCAGACCCTCATGAAAATACGCTCCGTCTGTCTGTGGAACCCAACCCCTGATTTATGAGGCTGTTGTTCTGTTCATTTTCCCGGTGCACCACCAGTTCCAGCGCGAGCGGATTTATGCACTTTATATCTAGATAGAATCCGGGATGCGCACAGGATCAAGGTATTATTGATCATCTCCCAGCCATTGATCCTATTGAGTGGATAGTTAAGCAGTCGTCCCCTGTGTGGCTCTCGAGATGAACTCGAGTACAAGCTTTATTGAGGAGAGTGGGTGGTCCGCTGTCAAGGGCACCGGCTGAGACTTGAACATTGTAGGAGGTTTAAAAACAACTGTCTTCTCTGAATAAGAAGGAGTTTCTTTAGCTTTGCAACATCCACTCACCAAAAAATACAAGGGAATGTTATAAATGGCAACTTCCAATGTATTTTCATACACACACATGCATGCATCCGATCCTTGACCGGACACATGTAATCATTGGTGTTTCTGCAGCTACTCTCATTTGTAGCCCACTGCTCTGTGGAGGCTTGATCACATTTGACTTTATGATGTTGTATGTGCTCAGCAGGGGGACCTTATTATCTCTGTAACACATTGCTCTATTTTTGTGATCGTGCCTTAACATCCTCTCTCGTTCTTTATCCCTCTCTCGCTCTCCCTCCCTCTCTTGTATCGGAGGGGGTGTGGGTACACGAATAGGATTGCAAGCGCTCAGAAGGGCCTCTGAAGACTTTATGTCCTATGATCTCAGCGTGTATTCCAAACAAGCTAAAGAAGCATAGAGAAAGCAAGTGTGTGGGTTTAGACGAGGGGAGGGAGGACGTGGCAAGCATGAGTGTGTAAACAAACATACGCTTTAACCCTCAGCCAAATGCGCAGGGAGACTCAGCTGAAATGAGAGATCCACAGGGTGACAAGATGATTCTCGAGAGGTTGTGTGCAGATGTTGTTGTCCACGGACACTGGAGAATTTCTGAGTGGTGTGGATTTCAGAGTTCGAAGTGAAAGTGTTTCTCTGCCAGCTGTGACACTTTTGACAAAAGAAAATAATGATTGTTTAAACAAAAAAAAAAAAAAAAAAAAAAAAAGTTTGTAACAGTAACTGTCTGATATCACACAACAAACGTCTAGTCGCGTCTCAAACTCGCATACCATTAAGACGGCCAAATAGATTTCAGAATTTTGACTTTTCTTTAATGGGCTAACTATCAAAAAGACATTTAATGCAAATTATGTATTTCCATGGTTTAAAATACAGAAATAAATACACGGATTGGAAGAGATTATATGACAGATTGATTTGTCTCACCTCATTTAAGAGCTCCAAAATCACATTTACTGTTTGATTTTATATATATATAAGAGATTTTGTTTTATATAAAATCTAACATAAGCATAAACATTTTGTGTCATATTTATGAATTATTCCAGTTCTTGGATTACAGAGTTCAATGTTTAAACCAAGAACCTTACCAATCCAAAGCTTTAATCACAAAGCTACAAAATAAATGTATAAAGAGTATTTATCATTAGGTACTATACTCAATATGGAAACCCCTTTTTTAGAATTGTGCTCGGTCTTAATGAGCCCTCAAGAGAAGTGAGAAAGATAAAAAAAAACCTTCTACTTACAATTTAGACAACAGCCATTCTAGTATAAAACTTTGTAATCGATGAACCATGTTAACCCTCATAAATAAGTAATGTGACCACAATATTTTTATTCATAGAGAGCAAAGGCTTTTTTTGTTACTCTATGTCAGCAGGGGATTTTTAAATTATATATTCTTTAGTCCTAGTCAATTTTCCTGTGTTCCTACGACTGCTTAATGCATCCAGTGACCAAGTGGCCAATTAATAACGATCATTTTAACAGCTTTTTAGCTTTATAATAGGTTTGAAATGTGTTGTTTATTAAACTGTCACATAAAGACCAAATTTGGCTAATCCTAACTCCTCTCTCACTGTTCATTCTCAAGGAGCCATTGGGGAGGTAGACATTTTGTGCTGTGTGCGCTAGGCAATTAATTTTGGATTCTAGCTTTACCTACAGTATGTAGCTGACACTGCTTTTAAAATGAGTTTCATGAAGACTCAAATCAGGTTAAAGTATCTTGGCTACTGTAGCACTGTAACACGTAGCAAGCACAGTGAAGGATCAGAGGTATGGGGACTTCTGAAACTGCAGCCTTGAATCTCTGTGCAGCTGTCTGTAGCCTAGATCCGCCTCTCTAGATTAGTGAGGCAACTGAGATGCCTCTTTTCAATTTTTCATGATGTTTACACAGTTTAGTGTTCTTCAGGGAAAGATCAAGGCGATGCTTCCTGTCGTAAGATAGAAATATTTATCACCTAATTTTTGTCTTCCTCTTATGGGTGAGGAAGGATCGAAAAAGAGACCAACTCAAAGAAATACAGAACATCATTTGTAAAAGCTCTACTTAGATCTAGCTGATTCAGCTGTTAAGTTAACCTTAGTCAGTTACCTACTGTAACTTACCATCTGCCTTATTAGTGCACTTCTATAAAGTGTGTACCACTTTATTCATTGCTCTGCATAATTTAGAGAGAATATGCATAGCTTTAAAGCTGAAGTGTGATTTTTTTTTTTCATGCTAAAATGCTTTCATATTATCCCAGCTGGATATCCATGTGTAGGGAGAGACAGGAGCTGGGTGTAACATATCTGTTTAACCATTTAGAAACTAGCTACTGTACAAGAATGAAATCACATCATACGGTACTTTGGCACCAATTTAAAGGGTAGTTCACCCAAAAATGAAAATCCTGTCATTAATTACTCACCCCCAGGTCGTTCCAAACATGTTAGACTTTCATTTATCTTTAGAACATCTTCAAAAATTAAGATTTTTTTTTGCTGAAATCCAAGAGCTTTCTAAACCCTGCATTGACAGCAATGTAAATGACACATTCAAGGCCCAGAAAGGTAGTAACAACATTATTAAAATAGTTTGGAATGACATGAGGGTGAGGAAGTAATGACAGAATTTGGCTGAGCTACCCTTTTAAAGGATTTACAAGTAAAAAACAATTTTGATGTAAAATCAACTTTTCACTTCCAAGATTAAATTTGATTTGTGAATATTTAAGTGAATGTTATATACAGATCTGATGTCAGAAAATAAGCAGATACATTTGTTTAACTCAAAACTTTAACTAAAATTTAAAAAAAAAGACACGTGACACAATTCACGAGTTCACCCTTACATATAATCTGAAGGCGAATAGTAGGCATATTTTGGCATGCTGTCCTGGGGGAGGGGTCCGGGCCCGGAGCACAGCCCGAACCCAAATAACTCCCCCTATCCCCAATTTGGGATAAATAGATTAGAAGTGAGGAGTTGGGGTGGAGGAGGGATGCCGAAAAAACTGTCGTGGGACAGGAGGTAGGAAGACTGGATATATCTAAGCTTGTGTGCTATTTAAGATGATTATCTAAACGAGATGCACCTGTGCCAAATTGGATGATTATCTGATTGTGCTCCTCCCGAACCTTGTTAATAAAACCACATTTGTCAGAGCAATTAACATGCACACACTTTTAATTCATTGCCAATGTTTTTAATATTTTTTTCAGCCATTTTTAATTGTTTTTTTCTTGCTTGTTCAAAACTAAATACAATAAATAAAAAATGCATGCACAAAAATGCCATCCACTCGGCACACTAACAACAGCTCTTTGTGCTTGATATTAAGTTAGACTTAAAATTTAAAATTAAATTCAAGTTTGAGTTAAATAGTGTAAAATGCACCTTACTGCCCTTTAATTCAGCAAAAAGTTTTCCCTGAAAAGTCATGACCAATCACAATCAACAGCACTATCTCAACAAAATGTGCGTTTAGGGCGGGGCTAACTGTTTGGCTGAGCAATGACCAATAGGGGGAGACATTATATTCTGTTTGGCTCTTCCACTGTAATAAGGATTAAACACTTCACCTTTAACTTTTTAACCAAAGTTAAAAACAGTCCAGTCCTCTATGGTCTCTTTAAGTTTCATTACATATTCTGATACAATACCAGAACTCTGCTTAGCTTCTGGTTCATGTCTCCCTATGAAGGATGTGAGGTATGTCTGGACTTTGGATGACCTCTCTTCTCAGTTCTGTTTTGAATAATGATTTATTTATTGAAAATGGTGTTAAAATGCCCCACCATTAGCAGACTTGGCTTTCATAGAATAATGCTAAACTGCGGGAGGTGATTAGCATTCACCCGACTGACAACTTTCCCCTATAGCATATGCTTTCTGACTGTCTCTTTCTTTCTGTTGCCATTTTTTCCCTTCCTCTGCAGTCCTTCCTTATCAGCCAATGTTTAAAATGATAATTGACATTCTCCGACAAGATCAGCAGCGGAAGAAGGAAATAAGGCCATTTAGACCGCAGTCTATTCAAAAAAACACCTGTTGTTCCTCCAGTAATTACACTGCGGTTGAAAAGATCACCATTGCTCATTGAATTCATATCAGATTAAATTGAAGTGGCAGCTGAACTGTCCTTGCTGTTCATCTTCAGTGAAACTCTTCTAATTTAGTTAGCTATTCTTTCGGTCAAGCTTGCTTTCGTTCTCTGTATCCTTATATATTTGACCTTTTATGCATTCTCTCATCTTTTATCATTTACCCCTTTCTATACCCCATTCTCTGTCTCTCTGTTTTCAGATGGTCCACTTTGGTGCATCATTTTCATCATCTGATTGTTTTTCTGTCTTCCCTTCCACTCATCTTTTTAGTGGTGCACGTAGTGTTTTATGTGCTCAGACTGCATGATTGTGATGTTCCATAGCAAACCATCAAACAAAGAGAGATCTGTAATGTGTTTTCCCATGTTGCAGTTCTCCCATACACCACTTGGAGGCAACGTTTACATGGTGGAGCACGTGCGTTCGCCCATCCAACGACTGGATCAGTTCTCTTTGGTCAGCCACACTACGCAGCCAGAAACCCCTAAATCAGGCCAGATGAAAACAGATGCTGGATGGAAATGTCACAAGTGTATCTCGAAACTGCCAGCGCATTAACCTTCTTACCCAGAGTGCCCTGCTCCCCTGAGGCCTTTTCTGAACTCCATTGATTAAAACACTAGCAGGGTATGAGACAAAAGTGCGAGTGAGAGAGAGCGAAAAAAAAAGAGTCAAAGTAAGCAAACAAGATCTCACCTTGCTGTCAGAGGAATGAGACAGAAAGGAGGAGGAGGACCTATTTCTGGAAAAAAATTAAATAAAATAATAAGATACTTACTTTATTTAGTCTGTTACCAGCCCTGGTGCTAAAACATGAGCAAAAAAAAAAACAAAACAAAAAAAACAACAAGTGTGGTTTACATACAGGTTGTTGCATAGGGAAAGAAACAGGAAAAAAGAGGACTGAAATAACCTGATTTTCATTATCATACGCTGAGATTTGTGATGAAATATCTGACAACGCACGTGATTTAACAGGAAGCCTGGTGTCTGAAACCATCATAAATCTTGATGTGTTTTCCTCTGCCGTCAAATTCTTCCTCCCTCCCACATGCACCAAGCAGCGGCTCTGATCTTCAGACCTCTGGCTCCTCTTAGTAATTGAAGCTTCTCCTAAGCAAAACGCATAGAAAGATGTTTTGATATGCACTCCTTTATAATAACTCTCTTGAAACTGTAATTCAGCGTAAATGCTTCTGCAAGGCAGTGGCGGAGGTTTCATTTGAACATCAAACATCCTAAAGAGCTTATATAGATCTTAGTCAAGGCAGACATACTGAATTTTATACTAATGAAATCGAGGCTGTGAGGGATTGGCTACAGCTTTTAAAATGGTATGTACAGTATGAGAGTAATATATCACATATTTTTCAATCCCTTTTTAATATAATAACATTTGCGTAACACTTTAGAAAAATGGTCCATTAGTTAATGTTAGTCAATTTATAAATTAACATGAACAAACAATGAACAATACATGTATTACTGTATTTATTAATCTCCTTTAATGTTAGTTAATGAAAATACAGTTATTCATTTAGTTCATGCTAATTCACAGTGTATTAACTAATGTTAACAAGCACAACTTTTGACTTGAATAATGCATTAGTAAATGTAGAAATTAACATTAACTAAGATTAATAAATGCTGTAGAAGTATTGTATTTGCTTAGATCATGTTAACTAAAGTAGTTAACTAACATTAACTAATAGACCATTATTCTAAAGTGTTACCAACATTTGTTTAAGCCAACTTTAAACACCTATATACACCCATATTAGTTAGCATTTTAGAATATTTAATCACGACAATAAAATATTTAAGAAAATATCACTCATCACACATCACACGCCCCCACGTGTCTACATCATGATGTGGGAAGATTAGCATAACAATGCCCAAATGTTCACACAAAGAAAGAATTCTCACTGTAGTATTGTTGTGGCCACTTCTGTTGTTGAGATGATGTGTGTTTCATTACGAAAATGAAACTACTTTGTTTGGCCTTCCAAAAGAGGACAATATCTGCTTCGTCATACCTAGAGCTGATCCGTGTTGGTCACTGAGGAAATACATCAACTTCGTGCTGTGGATCATCGGATTTGGTTTTGAGTTTTGAGCAGTGTAGAGTCCAGACATGGTTTTATGTTTATCTAGCACAATACGCAATGCAACGTGTAAATAGACAGTATAAGTCATTATAATCAGTAATTAAGTCCCCACTGGATGCAACAAAAATGCCTCGTTTATAATGGTTTTTATTGTTTTTGTCTTGTCGCGCCAGGCATCACACAGTAGGTAAGGACACAGGGCATGACAGTATGTTAAGGGGCGTAACATTTCCATCACACACTTGAGGTATTCAGCCAATCACAACTCACTGGATAGCTGGCCAATCAACGTACACCTCACTTTTCATAATGATGAGCTTTGTAAAAACGACACATTTCAGAAAGGCGGGACATAGAGGAGAAACAATAATGTACATTATGTGGAAAATAATGTGTTTTTTTTTACCTTTAAACTAGGGGTGCTCCTATCACGATCGGCCGATCGTTATGCGCATCTCGTCAGTAAAGCCGGTTCTCTAATCAGCGGTTAATTCCATCAGGTGCGTGATTTCACATAGAGCAGCTGTTACTACACAGAGTCGTTGTTAATAGAGAAGATGCGCAAATCCAGTTCATTTTCAGCGTTTATTGGCGCATCTTCTCTATTAACAACGGCTCTGTGTAGTAACAGCTGCTCTATGTAAAATAACGCACCTGATGGACGATCACATTAACGATCGGCCGATCGTGATCGGAGCACCCCTACTTTAAACGCATAAGCACTTTGTACCAAATACACAACATAATGTACTTTTTAGCAACGTCATATGACCCCTTTAAAAGTGTAAAGACTGAGTAAAATTAGATTGAAATAATTTAGACATTGCCAATTACATTATGTAAGTCAATAAAATGGTAAGGAAAAAATGCCCCAGAGAAAAAAGTCTCAGAGCAACATGCAGTATTAGGTTTGTGAATAAATGAGCATTTTTGAACAAATCAGTTGAAAGAACGATTCAATAATTCAATTAGGGTGTTTTGTGGGCACCTATAGGCTACTGGTATTAAATTGTTGCTAAATTTACAGTTGCAAAATTTCAGTCATTTCTATAGGAATCTGAAAGTTCTGCACATAGATTTTTCTTTGTGTTCAAGTTAGTCATACACGCATACAGAAATTGTCTGTTTATACTTGTAGTTCGGTTTTCTTGGTTCTTTTAAACCAGATTAGAAATTAAATGTAAAAAAGAAGTACTCTTAGTTTTTACACTCATTTTAAACACAGAACTTAAGGATGCAAAACAAAGGGCATAAGGATGGTCACAACCTGATTGTATTCAAATTGGGTTGCATAAAATCTACTAAGTGTAAACACATCTTAAAAGTGAGTTCTGCGTGAGTGGTGCAACATGCTTCGCTATACTATTGATAATGGACAACAGGCCTTTTCGGCCTGCCAATTTCAGTGAATTTTTGTTATTGTGATCAACCCTTATTAATGAGAAAAATGAGACTGAAATTTATCATGGTACATTTGTATAGGTTAATAATTAGGTATCATAAAAGCTGTATTATTGGTTTTCAGTGAGCTTCATGTTATAAAAGTGCACTGATAAACATTTAACCCTGTTTTGTAGGTAAATTGATGACCAGAGCTGTCAGCGTTCTGTCTTGTCATTCTGTGGCTCTGTGACAGTGTGTCATGCAGAGCAGATGTGCGTGAGCTGCTGCAGGTTGAGCTGACTTTAGCACAAGCACAGCAGGGCCCCGCGGGCATTGCTAGCGGTGAATGGACAGGAAAGAATACAGCCCCAGGGAGGGTGTCTGCTGATGGGCATTCTTCATTGTCTGAGTATGGCTCTGTCACCGGGCTATGGTCAGAGAGTTCGGCATTACAGAGTTACATGAATGCTAGTACTGCAGTGCAGCAATAGTGCCTGTTTACCTGAACTGTTTCTTTACTTAGTTTTTTAACCACTGTAAAAAAAAAAGAAAAAAAAAAAGAAAAGAAAAAAAAAACGGTTTATTTGATAACTCCTTTAAGGGAATACTGACAAATAATAGTAGACAGATAGAATATAAAGAGCATTAAAGTACTGTACCATGGCACAATAATGGTATTGTAGTATACTTTAATAAATGGGTAGTTTATATTTAATACTTCAAGATGTGTTATATGTGGGCTATACTCAATCTAAAACTACTTGAATTAATATACATGACAATTTTATTAAATTCCTATTAATTTGGAGTCTACTACATATGTACTTGTACTGTATGTGTATACTGTACTTGTTTATGAAACAAAAATATAAAAATACAGACACAGATATGACAGAGAGGGTTTATTATTGTTATTATTATTGAAAGATGTCTCTTATGCTTACCAAGCCTGCATTTGATTTTAGCATCCGTTATGTTGAAAACCATGCTATTATAAAAAAAGTTTTTTTTTTTAAACCTAAAAATTCTGGAGAGCAGCTTTTATTTTAAGTTGAAATATTTTGTAACATTATATCTTGTAAATGAAATAGTTTTTTTCTTTGAACAGTATACTGTATATAGGGTATATGGTGGTATATGGTAAGACTGTATTAACAATTAAATACCCATGTTATTGTCGGATTACCATGAAACAAAACAAAATCAGGACACTGAATTCTTGAAACTCACAAAAACAATTGTGAAATAATTCACAATTGGGCACATATAATCTTAGATGACAGCACTTGACACTGCTTTGTTTTTTTCTTGGTCCTTTTCTTTATTTTCTCCCGTTTTCTCCTTTCTCATAACTAATGTCTCATATTCATCAGCTGTCATGCATTGTCATACTCAAATTTCTCTCTTTTCAGGTCTCTCTCTCTTTTTCCCATCAACATTATTGGATCGCTGGCTCTCAGCCACAGTATTAAGCCATAGAGTCCCCCCGGCACTGGAATACAAGGTTTGTCTGCTTGACACTCTATGCCAGGCTTTTGCAGATGTTGAAGCGCTCCAGGTCTTATGCTGGATGTACATTACCCATGCAGACTGTTAAAAGTTTACAGCTCGATCTACACAATGAACAAATAATAACCCGTTGAACAAATACGAAGCGTAAATTCCCTATAAAGATAAGACCTAAAATCCAGGTTACCAACTAATCCCCTCTCACCTCCATGACCGGTGAGCTTAAAGCAATGACATACTAATAAATCCCCCGACAGCAAGCGTTGTTTATGTTGGGGGCAATTATGTCAGGCATATATGTAAACCACCAGCACCGTGATAAATTAGATGCTGTGAATAGGTGTCCAAGAATGACACTTTCACCGCCCTTCAGCGCACAACAGCAGCGCTGATGCAGAGCACAACAAGCTTCTGTCACTCGCCGTCAACTGGCTACTTATGGGTGAGGAGGGAGTGGGGTAATTGGGTAAGAGAAAGGGAGAAAGGGACTGGTGGTATAACGAGCACAGGGTGTGGGATATAAATAAGCCTCATTTTGTTTCAGTTTATTTTTGTGCGATTTAATTCCTGGCTCTGCCGAGATGTCTGCAGAGTGACTTATATCCCATCTGGAGGAGGAAAACAGAGTGGGATCCAGGCTTCTGGAGAAATAGAAGAATGACAGATAGAGAAAGAGTTGGCAGTCGGGACACGACGCCATCCACCACAGCTATCAAGGTTAATTCTCTGGCCATTCCAAATCGGACGGATTGTTCCCAATGTGGATTAAGCCATGGACACAATGTGCCCGCTGTATCTCGCTCAGAAGAAAGTAGATGGTAATAAAAGTTTGTTTTAAGGTAGCAGCCCATCTCACACCACGAGTACAGCTTGTGAAGGACTCGCTCTAGTGCTCCTTAATGTTGTACGGCGGCCGTGGCTGCAAGTATAGCTGTGGCACATCGATGCAGGAGAGCATCACTTACTCTGATGGGAAAATCCAGCCAGTGTCACTTGAGGTAAAGAATGCAATAGATCTCAGCAAAACAAATCTAGAAAATTTATCAAAGGGATGAGAGTGAGCTACTTGTGATTCTGTTGTTGCACTAGCAGAGTAATATTAATAGTCAGCCATGTAGAAAACAAATAAAGTAGGAAGAGAAGTTAAAACTATGACTATCTTAGAAATTGTCCATCACCACCCATTATCTCCAGGAGATAGATGTCACGCAGATATGACAGAGAGGCTGATTTAATTTGGTCAACTGCTAACCATGAGTGATGACAACTGCAAGCACATTGGCATTCCTGGTGAAGAGGACTGACTGATGACCCACACAAACTGATGACTGATGGGACACAGAGAGATTTGTTAACACCGAACAGTATTTTACTGAAGGTAATTATAAAACCCAGTGATCCTAGAGAGCATTATTGCTTTCAAAATGCTGTAACATGTCACTTAAAGATGCACAATAAGTCAGAGTGCCACATGTTATTCAACCATTTAAGTCTGGTTGAAGAAAGATGTGGTTTATAGCAGTGATTGCCAACATGCATATTTCAGAGGATTTAATTAATCAATCTGTAATTCCTTGTAACATTAATTTTATATTTTATAAATATTGATTTTATTTATTTATTAATAATAAAGGTCCTGTAACAGCCCTCTGAATGTGTCTTTGCTCTGGCCACCTTATAATTTTGCCCTTGGCCTTAAGAATTCAAGCCAAAATATTAAATTTTTTTCTGATGAGAAATAGTGTGCCTCTTAAATAGGGTCTAGCAATTCCAGTGGAAATTATAAAAGAATTTCGAATACCAAAACTTAAAGAATGTCTCGATTGTAGTTTTATGATTGATGCCAAGTGATTAAAACATAAGATACAGCCCAGTACCTGCTTAACATCTTCTGAGCTTTAATCAGTTTTTAATCAGGCACTTGTTTTAGAGAGAAGCAAAAAGTTATTCACACAGTGGGATTAAAGACAGCAATTCATTTTCCATAATTGTGATAATAACTCTCTTTCACAGCAGCTTACACACCGGTATCACTGAAGTAGATGATTCAACCCTCGAAATAGACCAAGTACTTTTCACTTAAAGCTGAAAAGGATCAGAAATGGACCACCCGAATGACATGATACCCTTGTCTGTTTGTGTATGGAGTGTGTGTATGTGTGCTGTATCCATGTGACTGCTGAAGTGGAACGGTAGTGAATAAGAAAAGAGAAAGGTCACTCCCAGCCTCTCTGTAGAAAGCATCTAACTCTCACTCTCTGAAAGACTGTGAGTGATGTCTTCGCCCCGGCCCAGTGACCATGCTCAAAAGAATGAACATACTCACACATTCAAAGACACACTCACATATGAAATTTATATCCTTGAGTCTCTTAGTCCGTGGTGATTACAGACTAGATATAAAAGTTGCTCTATGTCAATGTTTATATTAGGGATTGGCATGAGTATTTAAGTATGCAAATGTGAAAGCAACAATCGAACATGAAAACGATGATTGTGTGATCTGACTGTACAGATAAAAATAATAATTTTGCCATCACGATCATAGCCCAATCCCATCACTTATTCAATTAATAATTTTACTGGGTATTCTAAAGGAAACCAAAATCCTTAGTTTATATGATTGACAGAAGACACCAGCCATTATCCCATACTGTCCCTCACACACAAAACAGCAGCATACATCAGCAGACAATAGAGGAAATACAGAATATGAAACATTCAGACATAAATTATATTATTTTGCCCTGGCTGTAATTATGTTATGTTGGTCATAACCGTAGGAAAGCAAGATAAATAATTTAAGTGTGTTTGTTGTGTGTGTGTGTGTGTGTGTGTGTGTGTGTGTGTTTTGGTGTATTGAACTCAAATCATTCATATTATTCTGAAGTGCAGTTAATTGATTTTAGTTAAACAATTCAGTTATGCAGATTCATTATTATAAATATTTCAGTATCAGAATTTCCTCATCTCATTCAGTGATATCAGTATTTCCTCATCTATCCATCTGTGTGAGACAACATAAGGCATTTTATTCATTCATATATACGGTATATATGGATGAGTAAAATGCCTTATGTTGTATTGCAATTCTTGTGAAGATCCATGGAGAGATATGATGATAGATAAATGATAGATGATGATAGAGCACAATTTTCCAGTTTTCGGTTTCTCTTTCCGCGCTGACAACATTCTGTCAGTTTCTGTGTGAGAATTCTCTTGACATTGTGCTGATGCTGAAAACATACACTGACTGAATACTCACTACACTGTCAACACAAACTGATTCAGCTTCACTTGTTAAATGACATCATGGACAATCAGTCCTAAAAATCGAAAAGATTGAAAGATTTATATATATGTATATATATATATATATATATATATATATATATATATATATATATATATATATATATATATATATAGCACAAGGTGATCTTAGTGGAAGCCCTTGATGGCAGGGTAATTCTGCAATTTAATGCAAAATAGTTTTTTTGTTTTATAATTTAAAACACATTTCTCCATATTGTTATGAATATTACATAAGATTAAATATGAATTTGAACTGATGGAAATATTTTGATTATGGTGACATGTCTCGTCACAATATGTGGAGGTGTTATGGAATAAAAAAACTAAACAAAATAAAATAAATCATCATTTAAACAGAATGCGAGCTATTTATGCACCAGTACAATTCTGGTCTGATAAACAAATGGTGCAGATTAGGTGCATTTGTAACTTCCCATTGGTTCAGTGCAACCAAGAAATGAGCATCCCAATAAAATGTAGCACAATGTGATCATCTGCTTGAAGATCCTTATATCCACAAAGTGCAGATCTCATCAAGCATGTCCGGACAATCATATATGATAAAGCATAACGACATCTCATTTCGTAATTAAAAGGCCATTTTCTTTATCTCCATGACTTCTAGGATGAAATGTAGCACTCTAGTCTCAATCAGGGGAATGGCACTTGATGAGCAGAGATACTTGGTCTACGGATGAATCCGTGAAGCCGCATTAGAGAGGCCATGTTCATTATCATTAGAGTCTCGCACCGCTGTGGTCTGCTTTGCTCCAGTTCCTCCTTTTCGCGAAAGCAATTCGCTCCCCATATCTGAGCCATATTAGAACAAAAGAGGCAATCAGGATAGAGGAGAAGAAAAGCCCAATTTTCTCCTGGCTAATTAAAGTAAAGGAAGACAAGATGAAGGGCAGTGCCCCCGGCATCCCTGTGCAAACTGAAGGACCCTTAAAGGCTGCTCTTTTATGTGTCTGGAAATTGGGCGCCACTTTTTTTTCAAAGACAAATCTCCAGAGAAAAAGAAAGAAAGGGGATTAGAGAGACAGAGGAGGTGTTCACGTCTTTTGATAGCAAGACAGGAGACCTTCTACATCTATACATTATAGAAGCATGAAAACAATTACAAGAGTGATATATTACATTCTGAAAGAAACCTGACTTCAAATCAACTGACTGTGTAAATGTTTTGAATGGAAATTATATGCAGTACAATTATAAGGGGGCTTTAACGGCAGAGCTTTTGCCACAAAACCAAGTCTGTTCTGAACAATTGGAATGAACGCAATCTGCGTTTCTCAGAAATTCACAGTGTGACCCATGTTGATGAGAATATACTGCAAAAAAGTCATATGCTTAAAATAAAAATATTTAAATAACCCTTTTTTTTTTTTTTTTTTTTTCTTTTGTCCCAGAGTAATATATGAATAAACTTCTCTAAAATTCAGTAATTGCTTTGTGTTTATGACAAGCAAATTTGACTGGTATTAAGTCTTCTAATTTTATATTATACTAAACAAAAATCAACCAAATTTATTGAGGTTTGTTCTAAAAAAAAAATAAATAAATAAAAATAAAGATCCCTATGGATAATGTCAGGTCCAAACATTTCATATTATTAATATATGTTACATATATTTGATATCTTAATTTAAATTAAGATTGAAAATGCACTTGCTATGTACTGAAAAATATAATAAGATCTACAAATATAATGTAGAAATTATGAACAAGTGTCTATGGTTTCGTCTACATGTTTGCATAACAATGCACCTTCATGTTCAACCCTGCAACTGTAAGCATGCATGCAGATGTTTCTGAAGATGTTCTGACATTTAAATGTATTCAGTTGTTTATTTGTGGAAATGCTGAATTACTACATTTTATGCTACTGTAGGGAGCCACTTCTGTTTTCCATGGCAACTGGCAGAGCCCACACTATCACTGACATTATCTGCTCTCACACAGTCACAGAGCTGCAGCTAAAGAGATTTAGATGTGTCGCCTTGTTCCCTTGGTAAAGGAGCCTATAATGCTAGACTGCAGAAATGTACTCGGCAAACTACTCTCAAAAGAATCACCACATTTCATCAGATTTTAATTATTTATTCAATACAGGAGGCACATTTTCATAGAGAAGCATGCTGGAAATACTGTAATTGATGCTTATAGGATTACAAAAAAGTGAAGAGAGAAGAATAAAGTGAGGTAATTATATAGGCATTAAATGTAAACAGAACCATGATGGTTCAGCGACTGCCATTACGGTGCCTTCAAAATTTTACCATCATTGGCTCACCCTCTTGTCATTTCAAACATGTAAGGTTTTCATCCTTCTTTTTATACTTTAACAGTATGTCTGACGGACTGACAATTCAAAAGACAAGATGGTGAGTATATGAGATCTATTTTTCATGTAAACTATCCCTTTAAGAAGATTCTTGGTTTGATTTTTGATGCTCAGGATTGGGTTGACTTTTTGTCATTCCTTAGATACAGTATGAAAGGCTATCATCTTTAAAAGTGGAATAATTCATAAGCATTAATGCTGGAGTGTGTGTGGGGAGAAGTCTGACCCTACGGAATAAGTGGTGGCAGATGATAAATGATGGAGTAAAAGTGCAGCAGTATAATGAAGACACAACAAACAGAAAGAAAAATGAACTGAATGAATAGAATGAGCAGAGTTCAAATGATAGTGTAAAAATATATGAGGCAAGGGAAAAGTTTACAAAGCAAAAGGTCAAGTTTTTGTTTTCCAGTAAACATATCAAAACATCTAAAATTACCTCAGGCAAAATAAAACCTTTTTCCAAGGAAAAAGTATGAATATGAAAAGGTAAAAATATGAATATGAAAAAAATGACTTCGTGATATCTTCTCTCACAACATATTATTAGTTCTTCTTGTTTTAAAGGTTCACTCACATTACGACATTTTAGAGCAACTGAAAAAAAAAAACACATTAAAAAATTCAGACATAATTAATCTTTTTTACAAACCAAAGCATTCAAAAACAGGGAGGTTACTGAGATAAAGTGAGCTGTGTTCAGAGGGTCTTGTAATCACAACATTGCAGCCCCCATGAGTCAAGTTCAAGTTTAAGTTCAAGTTGAGCTTTATTTGTCATTGTTTCATGTGTGGAAATACAGTGGAACGAAATATTGTGCCTCGCAGGACCACGGTGCTACATAAATACAGACATAAAACAATGAATTAAAACAGTATAAACCTATACACACCTAACCTACTGACAGATTTTGACTATACATATACTATATATAAATGTTTACCTATACATAAGCTAAAAAAATACAGACTTTACAAATGCTTCACATAATTACTGTACCTATACACAACTAACCTGCTGACAGATTTTGACTTTAAAAATATCATATATAAATGTTGACCTATACATAAACAAAAAAATACAAACTATACATATGCTACACATAAACACTACCTACCGTCCTGTTTCAGAGGAGGACGGGGTAATTTGAGTTTAGGACTCTTACAGTCTGGGGGAAAAAGCTGTTGAGCAGTCTAGTGAAGCGGGCTCTGTTGCTCTGGTACTGTCTTCCCGAAGGTGGGAGCTGGAAGAGACTGTGGGAGGGATGGGTGGGGTCCTTCACGATACTGTTGGATTCGCTGGAGCATCTTGTGAGGAAAATTTCCAGGATGGAGGGGAGAGGGGCAACGATGATCTTTGCAGCTGTGTTCACTTTCCGCTGGAGGGTCTTGCGGTCTGCTGCACTACAGTTCCCGTACCAAACAGTGATGCAGCTGGTCAGCATATTGCCCCTGTAGAATGTGGTTAGGATCGGTGGAGAGAGACTTACCCTTTTAAGCCGGCGGACAACCTGTAGGTGTTTGAGTGATATAGTGTTGGTGGTCCAGGTGAGGTCCTCTGTGATGAGCACTCCCAGGAATTTAGGGCTGCTGACTCTCTCCACAGTCGAGCAGTCGAGTCAGAGTTTCTTCTGAAGTCCATCACAACCTCCTTTGTCTTCTCCACATTGAGAGACAGGTTGTTAGTGCCACACCATTAAGCCGGCTTTGGCACTTCCTCTCTGTAGTGCGATTCATCACTGTTGCTGATGAGACCTTCCACAGATGTGTCATCCGCGAACTTGATGATGTGGTTGGAGCAGGGCCGTAGCTTGGGTTTGTGGGGCCCCGGTGCAGGATATACTGGTGGGCCCTGTTTGAAATTGTGTTCCTACAGCTCAATTGGTAGAGCATTGTGCTATCAAGCGTAAGGTTGGGGGTTCGATTCCCCCTGGAACACATGATAGGTAAACATTTATAGCCTGAATGCACTGTAAGTCGCTTTGGATAAAAGCGTCTGCTAAATGCATACATTTAATTTATTTTAATTTAAATTGTTTAATTTGTATGTTTGTTCTATGTATTTATTTGTGCTATTTACACAATATTTAAGTTTTTTCAAGTTTGTAGGTGTCCAGGTAAAGAAACCAAATAATCAAATGTAAAATAGCACTGCATAGTCTTCAATGTAAAATAAAATATGAAGTCAAACCAAAAATTATTAAGACACCTTCAACATTTTTTGCATTATCACAGTTTATTTGCTATAGTTTAGAAATTGGTAATATAAAATAACAAAGTTAAACGGTGCCCTAACAAATTCATCTTGATAACTTTGATAGAAAGGTATGTAATGGATTACAATCAACCAAAACTTCAGACACCTGTTAGTTTGACAATATTTACACAACTATCGAAACTTTGTTGAACATTTACTAAGCATTGCTTAATTTGGTTCAGTTTGTGTTGTCAAAAGATTGCATTAGCAGTTAAAAAAATAAATAAAAATAAAATAAATGGTCCCACCTAGTGATCAACTGTAAAAAAATAAAAGAAATGCCTCTTCCCAACAGGGAAAACCTCCAGCAATCAAGAATTTCTCACACACACAAACACTATAATTTGCTGTTATACTCCATATAACTCCATATACAAGCCAGAAACTAAGCCTTTTTTTTTTTTGCAGAGGCCTATCTAAAGGGTTAATGGACCACTTAGTGATCAACTGTAAATATAACAAATTTGACCTCTCCCCAAAAGGGTAACCCACAAACAATCAAGAATGCATGATTAAATGGTGTCATGGCTTTGCAGTGAAAAACTGTCATTATAATGAAAATCAAGGGGGCAAAAACAGCCACCAACAATAAATGGGTGAGACAAAATTAAAACCTAATGCTGCTGCTGCTGCTGCAAAAAAAAAAAAAAAAAAAAAAAAAATCTGGCATAAAAGCCAATATTATGAATAATCTTTGACATGCCCAAGAATGTGATAAAAGGTAAAAAAAAAATGTCCAGTCCACAATCACTTTTTATATTGAAAATATGTCTTTTTTTGTGGTTAACCAGCATATGATGTTTTTTTTAACAGGGTGGACAAAAACACAAGACAAAATAACACATTTTTATGGAAAAAGAAGAGTAAGGGCAGTAAGGACAACAGTGCAACCTGTACCAGTCGGAGAAATGAACAGTATGGAGAGGGATGTGGTGACAAAGAAAGATGGAGGGAAGAGCGAAGAGGAAAGCAGAGGGCAGAACCAGCAGGAGAGAGCAGGAGAAAAGGGAAAAAGCAATGGATAGATGGGGTGGATTGTGTGCAAAAGTGTGATGCTGAGTTTGGCTGGCTTACAGACCCTCTCCATAATTCATCTGAGTTCTCTTCCTGGCTGAGCCTACAGGCTGTCTGCCACTCAACCCAAGAGCATCTTTTAATTAATGTGAGGTGGGGACTCAGAAATCCCCAAAACCCTCAGTTTCTCCTGGATAAGCCTGTAAGGGCTCTCTCTTTTGTCAGCTATTTTCCTAAGACACCCTGTTTTAATGTTTGTATGAGTAATGATGATGATCTGTGTGTGGCACATGCAGTTTCCCAAGTGTGTGTTCCATGTTCATACAAGCCTCATTTATAAATGACCATTCTATTCTTATGAACAATTAAGTACAATTAAAAGTCCATTTAAAGGCCCTATTAAAATCAAATTGGAGTTTTGTGGCTTTTAGTTCATGTCTATTAACTTTTGAGGTCATCTATAGTACCATTCAAAAGTTCAGTTTTAGTAAGATTTTAAGCAAGGATGCATTAAACTTATGGACAGTGGCAGTAAAGACATTTCGGTCACACTTTATTTTAGGGTCCAATTCTCACTATTAACTAACCATTAACTATGACTTTTGCCTCAATTAACCCCTTATTTGCAGCTTATTAATAGTTTATAAAGTAGTTGTTAAGTTTAAGGTATTGGGTAGGATTATGGATGTCATGCATTATATGTACTTTATAAGCACTAATTAACAGCCAATATGTTAATAATAGACATGCTAATAAGCAACTAGTTATTAGTGTGAATTGGACCCTATACTAAAAATAAGAAAGTATCACGGTTACCACAGAAACGTTACTGTTTTCATCAAGGATAATCATAAGAAATGTTTCTTGAGCACCAAATCAACATATTAGAAAGTTTTCTAAAGGATCATGTGATAATGAAGACTGCAGTAATAATGAGTGCTGAAAATTCAGCTTTGCCATCACATAAATAAATTATATTTCAAAATGTATTCATATGGAAAACAGTTATGTTATAAAATATATTACTGATTTTACTGAAATGTTGTTCATATAAATGCATTTAAAATGCATTGCTCTTCCAGGAAAATCGATTGAAAATCTTGATGACTCATTCTGCAATACAAAGATATTTCTCCAATGGAATTCTCTCCAGAATAAGAATGCCCTACCCCCAGATACCATGGTATCTCCATCAGGGTCAACTCAAAATTGAATCACGCTGAATCAAGAATCACTTTAAAATCAAATCATGCACGCAAGAATCGAAATTGATTCATGAGATCGGTTGAGCCTCCTGCTTCTAATAGGTGGGTGGTTATTCTCCTAGGTAGCTTGCTGAAATATAATGATGGATTCAGAGCTCTGGTCCATTTGACTTGATTGTGTCCAATCAAATAATCTGGCTCCGGGGCCGTGTGATTGGAGCAAATCAGTCAGTCATTAGCCAGGCAATCAGCTCAAATGCCTCCTTTCCCATGGGATCCCCACATCGGCCATTCTGAGAGGGAGTAAGGATGGGAAAGAAGGGGAGCAGAAAACAACAGCCCTGTTCAATCACAGCGCTAATCAGATTTCTATTTACCTTCTATGTCTCTTCTTTTTTACTCGTTCACACTGAAATGTCTCCACATCTGGGTGCTCTTCTCTTCTCTTCTCTTCTCTTCTCTTCTCTTCTCTTCTCTTCTCTTCTCTTCTCTTCTCTTCTCTTCTCTTATCTTCTCTTCTCTTCTCTTCTCTTCTCTTCTCTTCTCTTCTCTTCTCTTCTCTTCTCTTGTGATGTATGGCCCCTGTCAGAGATGGAATCAATGGGATGGTGGTTGTTTTAATTTAGCAGAGCGCTGAGAGGATACTGATTCTGGCAGTCAGAGAAGAGGAATGGCAGTGGCCTTTCACCATCTGTTTTTACTTTCCCTCCCTGTTTCACACATTGATCAACATCCAGCACTCACAGCGCCTGCTTAATCTGCTTGGTGTAGGTGGCAACGCACAAACTACTGCCATCTTTGGCACTGGTGCTCATTAACACCGTTAATCTGTGTGTTTATGTAGAAGACTTCAAGGTAAGGCTTGATACGGATCCACTTTTAGCTCGACACCGTCTCACAGCGAACCTATCCTCGTCATTTTCATCATCTTGATTAATGTTATTCATTCCTCTCTATACTGTGTGACTGCAGGGCGCCTGTCTGGAAATTCATCCACTGGTAATAGCAATGAGAGATAACAGCAGGAATAAAGAGGGACGGAGTCTATATGCTCATAAACTGCAAAAGATTGTACAGCTATGAATTAAGACTGCAGTCATAAATTATCATTCTGACCATCAAAGCTAGTGAGCTCCCTCAACAGGCAGCATTTTAATGCATCATAACAGTGCTCCTGAATGTAATTATGCTGCCTACTTTTAGCCTAATTTTAAATCAGCACTGCATTCTTCATGAAGAAGGCTATTCCAGAATGAAATATGACAAATGCAGTGAAAAAATAAATCAATGATGGCAAACAGCGCAAGAGGAATGTTGACCATAATGCAATTATTATTATTCTAACAATACAGTATGTATATATATATATATATATATATATATATATATATATATATATATATATATATATATATATATATATATATATAATTATTATTATTGATAATTATTATTTACAAATTGTCATTAAATAACTAAGAAATTTACCAAAAACATTACCATAATACATGTAAATATATCATACTGACCAAGATTTACAAATAAGTAGTAATTGGATTTTTTTTCCCCAAAATCCCCCAAAGTGTATATGCATGTTTATGAGAGTATTATATTTATTTCCTGTGGCC
Organism: Carassius auratus; assembly: GCF_003368295.1. NCBI lineage: Eukaryota > Metazoa > Chordata > Actinopteri > Cypriniformes > Cyprinidae > Carassius > Carassius auratus. Next base: position 10,009,904 of record NC_039261.1, on the reverse strand, counting down.
TGTATTAAAATTAACAGATGAGGAAATTGTCTAGATTTGTCTGCATGGATTTGCTGCCTCTGTAGAGTGTTTCAAATCAATCACTTAGGCAGCATCCTAGATGACATGGATCTTCATATGTAGGCACCAGGAAGAGAAGCAGCTCACTAGCTCTTGAAAGAGTGTTTAATTGCTGTTTAAATAGTTGACTGGGGCCTTATGATGTAAATTTGATATCGGCACACCGTGTGAGGAAGAGAGCAATGAGGAAACAGGAATGGCGAAGGGTTAATGGAAGCATGCATGGAGACTCCCTGTGGTCCTGGAGAGCTCTTCCTGTGTAGCCCACGGGCAAGAGATGAAGAAAAAGCATTAACCGTTCTCTCAGTCTTTCACATGGGATCTGCCTCATTTACAGCCACGTACATCGTTCCTAAAAATGACACGAACCAAAGAGCAGAAATGAGGAACAAAGAACCTGAGATGGAGGGTGATAAAAGGAAAGGTGAGGCACATATGGGGATTTTCAAGCATGTTTTATATAGTGCGCAACTGCCGAGAGTGTGGGAAACGGATCTCTCCTGGGCTCTTTAAGGATAATAGGACCATCTTCAACCTGCCACGTTTCCTCTTCACACATACTTTTTCATCGACTCATACATTCTCTCTCACTCTATTCTCTTTCGCTCTAATAGGCCAATCTGTCCTTCTCTTGCTCAGCCGCCTGGACTGCTCTTTGAGTCGCGAGTAGTTTTGATGAGAGAGGCCACTGACCCTGAACTGATCTGAGACACACTCTAGTTGACTGGTCATTTCCCGGCCTGTACTGGGAAAAGGTGACGGGGGTCGATCTGACTGCTTCATGACCAGTGCGGGACAATACACAGCCCTCACCTTATAACCATGGACTTTAATCTGTAGCTTACGGTGAGGCAAAGGTTAATTGATCCAGAGCTGGGATTGCAGCTCCGTCAGCAGAGGAGAACTGTGCCAATAAATAATCCTAAGCAAGCCATTTGTCATCATTTCTAAAAGGTCAAAATGTCCCTCCTTCCTCTCAGGGTGGATAACTAAATAAAATAGAATTTTTTATTATTTTAAATAAGTTATGTGTTTTAAGTTAAAATCCCTTCAGCAGACCTTGACCTCTTGGCTCATTGTTCAGTATGCATGTGTGATTGTGCCGCATTCAACAGTTTTTGAGAAATGCGTTGAAGGTAATGGCCCAATGGGAGAGATGTTTGATATGCTACTGACCGTATGGTGATTTATTCTCTCATAGACAAAGTATTGAAGATGGACAGGGAGGGGAGCGGAGGGGTATAGTCTGACATTTCAAGCTCAATGGCCGCTACAGGCGAAAAAATTTCATAATCCTCAGCCTACGGAATCTGTCAAAGTCAATAAGAGTTTTCCGAAAGGTGGAGAAAGTTACGCAATAATCTGTTCATTAGCTAAACACCATCTCTCCATATTGTTCCTAACTCTATTTTGTGACCACGCACATACCCACATATGGTTTCAGTTGGCCATCTTACATAAATATACACACACATATTTCAATACAATATCAAAAACTTTGCTGCCAGTTGTGAAACTTGATTCATCATTAAATTCTGTGATCTCTCTATAGGCTACAGAAAGTAAAGCCCAAGACACACTGCAGATGATGATAGCTATTGACTTGCATGCTATGACTCACATTACTATAGAAGAATAGAATATCATCAGCATGTTAGAGTGGTAGTAGAGACAAAAAATAAATAAATAATAATAATTAATCACACTTTTGCAGTTGTAGTTTTTATGTTATAGCATTTTTATGTTTTAGCGCCATGTCGCATTGATTTCATACCTCATTTTTATTGGCTGGTCAGTGGTTCGTAGCACTGTGCGATGATATAAAAACACAGTTTGTTATGTCTGTGAAGGTAAACAGCTGGAAAATAATTTGCATGGTTATATTAGATCTGTGTATTCAGAGTCGCTCATGTTAAAGGTGTTCCCCATAGTGTTCGACGCAGCTCGAGTTCCTGAAGAGGAAAAAAGAAAATATCAGTCAAAAGAGAAGTGTATGTCAGCAGTTGTAGGCGGGGCCTGCAAAGTGTAATGTCACATTCTATGGATTGTTCTGAGACACTGCTTATGACTTATGGATATTTAAAAACACATTTATGTTCAAACAACATGTAAAAGTGAATTTTGCATAACTGGCACCCTTTACACAATATTTACAATATAAAAAAAATAGGAGAATGAATGACTAAATGAATAAACAAACTAATAAATGAATAAGATCTATAACGTACATATGCTGTTATTCCTCAATGCAGTATTTACAATATTTAAAAATGCAGGAGAGGACTTAGTAAAAAAAAAAAAGACTAGTGTAAATTTCAGAGTGTTGTTATAGCAGACGATAGTGTTCCAGAGAGAAAGAGAGAGAGAGAGAGAGAGAGAGAGAGAGAGAGAGAGAGAGAGAGGAGACAGGGTTTTAAAGATGGAAACTAAAATCCATCTTTATATGAAAAGAGAAATAAGGCATATGAAAAGAGAAATAAAGACTAAAAAGAAAGATAGACAAAAGCTAAAGGGAAGGTTAAGACAGCATGATTCAAACAACTGTCACCTTCTATCCTTAGATGATAGTTTCACATTAATATTGAATTTAATTTAATGCAAAACACTTAATATATCCAAAAGGAGATGTGCAGGTTGCAGCTAAATTTCTCCTAACCTGCACTCGCCTTTCTGGTATCTTCAGCTGTTATATATTGCAGTGGTTACTTTGAGTAATTTTAATATCACAGTCTTCTGAAGAATGAAAAAATTTGAAGCTGCACTCAAAGGGCCCTTTGAAATGGCATCATTAAATGGTTATAGCCCGAGGCACTCACTTTACAAGAGTATTCATTGTTAGCCTCCTGTGAATGGGAATCTACTACGGATTTACAGTGCACTTGATCACTACATTGCTGACTTCTAAGATAGTTCTTACGAAAGCACACATACAAAAAAACCTGGTGATCATCACAAGTGCCAATAACCGTAATCCTGCCATTTTCAAGAGCGACTTACAGTGGGGAATTATGCGCAAGCAGAGAATCACTAATGGATTTCTTGAAGGAACATACATAGCTTAAACCAGCACTTTTCCAGGTAAGGAGGGAAGTAAACAGGTTTAACTGGTGTTCACCTATTACCTATGACTTGTTCTCGAATCCTGACCTGACACTGCATGCATGGAAATAACTCCTGCAAACCAAATACTATTTTCTAAATCTAGCAGATTCATTGGTGACCATTAGTTTACTGTTCTGATTCAAATTTAATATAAAAATAATCACCCCCCCCATCAAAAACAAAAAAACAAAAACAAAGAGTACTTGTATGTTGTTGCTTCACACAGTCTTGACATAGATTTACAGCAGGCTATATGCTTCACACAAGGGCAAAAAGTACAGTATATAGCATATATGTCTTTAATCAGATGCACATTTATTTTGTAAAAATCTGATTTATAGGATAACCTGTGATGCTTATGTCTAAGCTGAAGCTTTTTGTTAACCATAGATCTTGTTAGCCTCTGTTCTCATTATCATGTTCAAACAGTGCCAGGCAGAGAGGTTCCTAAAGTTCTGACTTAAATTACACCATCCACATGGAATTTACATGGAATCCATTGAACTGAACATTGAAAACACACTGCTTAAGAACCCCACTCAAATCTTACTTTAAATATTTGTCTTTGGCTTCTTTTTAAAAAGGTGAATAATTGGAGCTTTTCCAATCTCAACTAATACAAGTTTTGAGATTTGTAGTACTGAAGGCTGAAAACTGTTCCATCTCTCAGGTTTGCAGTACAAACAAACAAACAGACAAACAAAAAAGAAAAATACTTTCATCATTTACTTACCCTCGTACGTCCCATATATATATGACTTTCTTTCTTCCGTGGAACACAGAAACTATTAGCAAAGCAATCCATCTCAGTGAGTCCATATACAAAGCAGGTGAATGGGTCCCTCAAAGTTGACACTTCAAAAACCCTGGTAATCCGTATGACTCCAGTTGATGAATCAGTGTCTTCTGAAGTGGAACAATTTTGAACTTCCAGAAAACTGTCAGCACATTGTGAACCTTGTGAAAAATGATGACAATTATGACAAGTCCGTGGCTCTTCCCGCAGAATTGAGCTACTTTTATAATGTTGTTTTCTGAGTCAAGCGAAACCTGATTTTGATAACCATTTTCCCTCGGAATTCGAATGGGTTCATTTTGAGTATCAATTATGTTGTCTTTTGCAGACCTGGCAACCCTATTGATTGGAAGAACAGATGACCATCACTTCGCACAAGGGTTTCAAAACTTGATCACGCTTCACACTTTGGAATTCTATTATATGGTTTTGGAAACCATATCTTGGTGTCAGGACTCGTTTCATTTTCAGCATGGGTAAAGAGGGGTAAAGTGTCATCACAGCAACACCTGCTGCCGTGAGACCACACAAATGAGGAAAAGCTGTGGAGGTTTTCTTAGGATCTCACACTCCCCAGCTTAACCTTGACTTTCAGCAGGAAGCAAACCAGCCGCCCTGTTTCAATATATCAAAACCACAGGGCCTGAATTTATGCTTATAAATTAGGCTTAATAAAGCAAAGTGTCACTGCTCTGTTTTTTTTTTTTTGTTCAGCTGATGAGAGAATCAACTGTGCCATCAACCATGGCTGGCCTTCTGAATAACATTAATGTTCCACAGGAATGATTTTGTGAGGACCACCGATGTGACACTGTGATAAAATGGCAGAGAGAACAGATGCCATTACGTTATGAGTCTGAAATACCGAGACATTCAGTGGGATAACTGAAGAAGCCGCAAGAGAGTAATTGATACAATTACTGAGGTACTCTTGGGTTTATATCTGCACACTGTAGGAGATACAGAAGATTACAACAGTGGAAATGATAGCGTGACTATGACAAAGATGCACATCATGTGTCTCTCAGCCAAGTCTGAAAACTGTTCTTTGCGTTCAACCATAAGCTGATGCTTGTGCGTTGTCTGTGTGCTCAGGTTCCATTGCTAGACATCTGTGGATGCACTGTTGTTTCTTCTGCCACCACTAGCTCCAGTCAGGGGAGCGGCTTGCTTGGCATCCAAAGATAGCTCTGAATGGGCCAAGCCCTCAGGCTCCCAGTCCCTGCCTGACTGCCTGAAAGTCACTGTGAATTATGCATCAAATTTCTGAGATTTGCCCTTCTCCTCTATGCAAAAATAACAGTGGAGAGTGCTCAGAGGCAGACCTACACAATGTTCAGTGAAAATTAGAGACACAAAGAAAAAGGTTTTGAAGACAAGAAGAAAAAAATGATGAGCAGAAGCAAAGTAACCAAAGTGTGTGCATGTGCATATACAGTATATGGTCACAAGGACACAAGATTATGTTTTACAAAGATAATATGGTGGACTTTTTAAAATGAGGATGCTTAGTGAGCATTATATAGCAGTATAATAATAATAATTATATATATATATATATATGTAGGGAAAATGTTATTGTAATTTTAAATAACTTTAATTTGTTTTAAAATACAATCTGTTCCTGTGATGGCAAAACAGAATTTTCAGCAGTCATTTCTCCAGTCTTCAGTGTCACAATATCTTTCAGAGATTTTTTTAATGTGCTGCACTGGTGCACAAATATTTCTTGATATCTTGCTGCCTAATATTTTGTGGAAACGCAATACATATTTTTCAGTGTTCTGATGAATAGAAAGTTCAAAAGAACAGCATTTATTTTAAATATATATATATTTTTTGTAACATTGTTTAGGTCTTAACTATTATTTATGATCAATGTAATCCATCATCGCAGAATAAAGGTATTCATTTCTTTAAATAAATACAGATCTCAATGCATCTTCCACCTTTGTGACCACTAAATAACAAATGCTCAGAAAACATCACAGAGGACATAAAAGTAACGGACACTGTGGTGCTGTTTAATGTAAGATATCTGAGTTGTTGTTTGTTCCAGATTTGTTCGCTGAGGCACTTACTTCCTTTTTTAGAAAAAGCAGAATGCATTTATTTTGTCTCTTGTATGAAAGCTGAGCTGTAAAAATAAAATAAAAATAAAACACGCAAAACAATTCCTGTTAGAGGAGCACAAGAAAAAACCCTGGCCTTATTTAAGAAGACAGCTAATTTGTTTTGGCCTCTTAAAGTCATGGTTGGGTCACTTAGACAAGCATGGAATCCAGACAGCATCATTAAAAAATCATGGTTTTTGTTGCAGAAAAGAAATGCACATTCATTGTCTTCCTCAAAAAAACATTCCACTAAAACGTGGACTACTAGAACAATGAGTACCACGGGCTTAGAACATCTCATGATTATGCTTCGAAAACATTTGTGATTTTTATTGCAAAGCAGTGTGTGAAGGGATTCAATGAGAGTTCCCTTGAATACTTAAATCTATTCAAATTCTTGCTCAAAGGGAAATGTATGGATCCAGCAGAGCGTACATACCATTACTATCCTCTGATGAGTACATATACACACATCGTGCCTGCATAACACAAAGCTTTTTTCCTGTTGACAGCATGTGAGCATACTAGTATGGATGTGTTTTTGTCTTGCCATCGGGATGGAACTGGTGCTGCTCTTGCTGGGTGAAGTATGTGCCGTTCCCTGAGGCAGAGTGGTCCTGAAAGCATATTCTTTCATCCAGGGCCACCCTTCAGGCATCCAGAAGAGGAAAATCATCTAGTTAATGCCAGGATGAAATCCTTCCACACATGAAACATGCATTTTCTGCATGTTTGGGGGGATGCCTTGCATCCCAGCTGCTTCAAAAGACAGAGGAGAAATGCTGCTTCTGAGGGCTGAGAGGACATTTTGCATGCCTGTAGGGATCACATTACATTATTCATATACAGTACATAGAAGACCGGGGCTAGTTGTCACATTTTTACTCCAGTGAGTTCTTCCAGATTATTTATGTTTTCATTTATTTTAAACCAATATGCCTTCCCTGCAAAGCACATCAAATCACAAATTGTGGCTACAAACAAGAAAAAAAGAAAAATATAAAAACAACAACAACAACAACAACAAAAACAGTCCCAATGGTGGGACCTTAGTTGTCACAATGGAACCTGCCATTAGTAAGGTTCATTATCACATATATTTGCACATACAGAGAAAAAGAGAAAAGAAAAGTCAGACCAGCCAGTATCAAGTATAGGCTATTGCATAGATTTAATAAAATATAACAAAACGTAATAAAGCAGCTAGACTATTAAACAAATATAATTTTGAACAATTAATAAAACAGTAAAAACTTGTGCCAACTTATCCATATCTTGACATTTAAAATAAATATCTTTGTCCTCAGAACATAATTCAAACTTTAATTTTTATTCTACTTTCATTATAAAATATCTGACTGAAAACCTTATATGAGGGCCAGAAATTCCCTTCGTTGTTTTCTTCAGTTATACGTTGCTTTGTATAATAGCGTCTGCTAAATAAATAAATGTATGTAAATGTAAAATTCATTTTGTTGAAAAAGCTGTAGCTGGATACAGCTAAATGAAAAAAAAGAAAGAAAAAATAAATCAATGCAGTCTGCGAAGGTACTCCCAAATAAATGGTGACCATGGGCTTTAAAAATATGACTCAGAAACCTTATTGAAGACATAACATGATCTTTCCAATGTCATGGTATCTAAAGAAAACAGTGCCAGGTGAGTTAATGCCTCAATTTGCCTCATTTGATAGAGGTCAAAACCCTAAATAAAAAAAAAAATAGCAAAATGGCTCTCAAGGCCCGATTTCGGTTAAATTAGATGTGAAAAACTGACACTGAGCGAAAAGCTACACCTTAAGGAATAACAAGCTAACAGGACATTCCTCTTGAAGCTTCGTTTGGAGAGGCCATGGCTGCTATTAGCAGACAACTGTGCAGGAGGCAGAGTAGAACATCTCATTACATGAACACAAACCTTCCACTGCTGAAGAGAGCAACCTTTCCACTCGTCCCACTCCCACATAGTCATGGAGAGCCCCAAAGACCACGTTCAAAGCCAACGCATTAGATCACTCGCAGGTATTGCACATCGAATTGATAGCACAGAGGCTTGATGTGCTTCAAGTGGCTGCCCATTGGACAGTAAGCCAATTGCATTTACGGTGAAGCAATCGACCAAAGCGGCCCTCAGCGGAGAAGCGATGCACAAGCTCTTGCAGTTCAACTGTAGAGACGAGGGGATAAAGCCGGCAATCTTTGTGCTTTCCAAGGGGCCTCTGAATATTTGCATTTGTGCACAACAGAGAATTCACAGTGATTATCTTCTTCCAGAAAACAATCGGGGACAAATATGGTCTGATGACAAGCATTGGAATAATCTGACGAGCTCTTATCAGGAGACAGACCGTTTGAAATGGACCGCTGGCTAATTGCCATTGTTCTGGAACAGAGCTCTGATCACTGGGCTAAATTGTGGCGACCTCAAGGAAGATTTATTCCGTCAGTATCGCCAAGGCCTTGATTGTTTCTTTTCTCCCAAGTTATTTTCTTTACAATAAATTGATTGCGAAACCACAGCATCAAGCATCATGATTACAGCCTCCTTTCACAATAACTGATGATTAAAACCAGTATGAATTTTAATAATGAGACAAGTCAGTTGGGTTTCGTACCTGTGGGCATACAGAGCACACAGTAGACACCTGCATATTTACTACCAAAAAGACAAGAAGCTTCAAAGTATACAGACCTTCATTAACACAGAAATCTTGGTACAACCAATCATACCTGAACAATATCCTTCTGAGCTGACAGCAGAAGTTTCAAGACTCTGTAAATATAATAAAAGGATTTAGAGAACAACAACAACAAAACACCTGTTTTTGAAGTTTTGTACCCTAGTTAAAAAAGTCATATTTAAAAAAAAATATATTTCACATTAAGTATAGTTTTAAAATTTATTTTTAAAACTTATTTCGCATTATGTATAGTTCAAATCTATTAACATGTTTACTGACATATAGCTCATTGAAAAAAATCAATAATTAATATCAAGCCTAATGTAACTATTGTTTTAATTTTACTATTGATGAGGAGTGTATGACCTTTGAATAATATCGGTCTTTAAATGCAAGATATTTAAAGTGATACGGAGGTATACTTGAGATATATTTCCACATTAGCACAATCAGATATACTTCAGTATATATTTATTTGGAATTCAACTCTACTTTTGCAAAATTAGAGTGCGTTTAGTACAAAATTAGTTGTTCCAATTTATCAGACTTTTAAATATTATACTTAGCATGCAACAAATGTGTTTCAAATACTTTTTAGTATGTTCCCCAAATAATATTTCAGTAAACAGTTCCTAAAAGAACCATTATTTTCTTACTGAGGAGAATATTTAATTAATTTAAGGAAGCTTTGTCCACTTGTGCAGGAGAAAAGTTCTAAGAATGTTAATGGTTCTTCATGGAACCACAGATAGCAATGAAGAAAGAATCTTTATATATATATATATATATATATATATATATATATATAAATATATATGTGTGTGTGTGTGTGTGTGTGTGTGTGTGTGTGTGTGTGTGTGTGTGTGTGGATAAATCAACATTTATACAGCATAATATGAATTTTGGAGGGAGAAAAAAAAAGTGTTACAACCCACCCCATGTACTTTGACAGCAGCATTGAGGGATAAGCTTTCAAAACAACTTTAATTTGCAGCAGATAAAAGTGGAAAATGTATATCAAAGTTAAAGATTAATAGTGCAAACAACAGTGGATTACAAAGTAAAATATGTAACAGCCATTCTCTCCTAATTGGGTTTTACCAATGGGATTATGACACACGAGGAGGAAAAAACCCTTCGAGGGCATTCATCAGTTTGAAAATTTATTTTCATATAAAAAGACACTCTATGAAAACAGTAGAGGACTACTTTGTACAATCTTATGTATAAAAAAACTTAAACGGTGCAAGGACGATTCTCTGTGATAGCCATCTTCTTGAGCCAATGGGATTGTGTGTGCTGGCAGGGGGAGGATCCAAAAGTTTCAAACATGTCAAGCCATGAAGATAACATCCTGCAGATCAGGAAAATCCAAGCAAACATCTTCAATCTTCAATACATCCACACTCAGCTGTTCATTTTTTTTTCTACGTGAAGATCATCCTCCTCACAATGCACATATTCAAAATACATATCTCATAAATTGTATGTGACTGTAAGGCCATTCTCAATACCCCGCCCCCCACCTCCTTTTTTTAAAGAGCAATACATAAATCTGTTCAAAACATAGTTAGTTTAGTGGGATTCTGGAGCGTAATTCTCCAGCTTCAGTAAGAAGGACTCTGTAAACATCTATGAAAAACCCAACACTCATATACAGAGAAGGAAATAGAGTGGAATGACAAAAGGTTGAAACAGTCGATGTCTGCATCAGACAAAAGAGCAACAAAAACAAAACAGGCACTGTAAACGAAGCAGGGTTTGCGTACAGCTGCGTGGTTGCGAACTTTATAACAAAACAGTCGAATCATTTATGTGGTTTATCATACTGATCTTTTCAGTCAAGGTTACAGTTCCCTCACTTCCTTTCACCAAATCCTTTATCTACAGTCCAAACATTCCAAATTTTAAAATTCATATTATAAATATTTAGTTCCGGTTCTCAAACTTGATTAGCTTGTGTTCCAAGAGTGCTGTACAGTCCAGCTGGCTTTGTACATTTCCAGTTTTTGTATCTTAGCTTTCTTTAGGAATTTAATTAATTAGTGGGTAAAAAAAAAAAAAGGGGTAACATTTTTCGGAAAGAAAACTTCTTGTTTACTGAACTGTTAAAAGTAATATCACAAACACACTACAGTATTGAATATCCATTGAATATTCAGTCTTTCTTGACTGCGGGTGAGAAGGGAGAGGAAAAACTAGTTTGAATTGCTGCGTTTGGACATATATTTCATGGGGACCAAGGCAGCCCATGTTCCCCATTAGAGCAGATTACTTGCAAAGGTTGAAATGGCATGCTCTAGTCTTGCCATCTGTGCCTATATGATATGCTGACTTCAGGGATCTTTGAGCAGATGAAATTTGTGCCAAGTAAGAAAATGTCAGAACAAATCATTATTCCCCCAAGATAATTACCACAACTCTCTCTTCCTCCTTCGCCATCTCGTTTTCGCTTTCCGAGTCTCCATGTGGAGTTACATCAGCCAACACAACTAATGAACGGGTCATAAAGAGAAGCGGGTTAGCAAAGATGACCTCTGCAGTCTGCTTAGCATTAAACCAACTGTCAAACTCTACAGTCGAAGTGCAGAACTAATTCCGAATCATTTCAGAATAACTGGCGGAGTCACTGGTCTTCAAACGTAAACATCACAAAGAAGTACTTTTTGCAAGAGCAGACATGTAGCGCAATATTAAGATGGAGACGAAATGTGGAAACTTAGCACCACCTTTGTGTTGGTTCAAAATGGAAACGTTCTCAGCTGGAAGTGTGTCTCTCACTGGATAAGCCCATTCTGGAACACCAAAGCTTCTTATGACTGGAATGTGGATTCTTTTGGTTGTTTTGTGTAAGATGGAGCAAAGATGCTTCCCTGGTGTGAGAACGAATGCAAATTTGACAATGAATCGCACATACAGCACACTTTTTTTTTTCTGTTAAGCATTTTGCAAAACTTAAAACACAATCACACAGCGGTATGACCTACTTTCGCCCATAAAATGATACCTGAAGTTTCGGTTTATATATATATATATATATATATATATATATATATATATATATATATATATAATAAAAAGATGGACAAGCAATCTAACAGAAAAAAAGTACAGTTCATCTGATGCAGAGGGGAAAAAAAGCAGAGGATGGCACATATTAATGAATACTTGCAAAACTTCCCCTCCCTCTTCCCCGAAAAACAAAGCAAGAAAAAGGGAAACTGAACTTGAATCATCCAAGGAATGAGAAGACAGAAAGGAGGAAAAAAAACCCTAAGGGGTCATTAAACTGTGTGCGAATCATCAGTACTGATTTTCTTTTCTCTATAAAAAGAAGGGTGCATTTAAATTCCCATATCATCAAACGGGAGAAAGAGGATCCTTTCTGGATTAAAATCAAGACATTTCAGAAACAGTGTTTTTTTTTTTTTTTTTTTTTTTGTAACCATACTCTCCTGGCCCCACGCTTTCATTTAATGTCTCTGTGTGAAAATATAGAATAGAGCACTCTTCATCTCTGGTCTGTCCTCACACCTGTAAACAAGTACAGAATCCTTTAGAACACGTCTTGCTGAAGATCACTGACAGCGCGAGCACGTAAGAGGGTTTAGTTGTCTCTCAGTTTGCTGTAGGTGTGTGTTCTCTTCACACTTCAGTCTGGAAGTCTCCTTCGGATGTGTCAGGTGTGTTGGCAGAGGATGTGTCCCAGGGTTTACCGCGTAACTCCAGTCTGTCCTTATGTTCGCTGGAGCCACACGTCTGCTCAGGGATCATGGTCTTAAAGCTGTCCCAGGATCGCTGGTCATCTGTGGTGGACTTGTCCTGAATAAGCACATACACAGAAGAAAATTCTAATTAAATCCAGAGCATAAACACTGCTTACCTCCTTTAACCTAAACCATTCTCTGACAAAAAGTGTCCCTGCTGAAAAACCAGGTAAGGCTGGTTTTAGCTGGTCATCCAGACTGGTCGTATCAGGCTGGTTTTAGAGGAGGTTTGACCACTTTTTTAGCTGGTCAGGCTGGCCTTGGCTAAAACCAGCTTGGTCGGGCTGGAAGACAGCTAAAATCAGCTACTTCCAGCTTAAACCTGGTTTTATGCTGTTTTTTTTTTTTCAGCAGAGATATTAAGTCTAATTTCTACTTTTTTTTTCTATTTCAAATAAATGCTGATCAAAGTTTCTATTCATCAAAAAAATCCCTAAATAACTAAATCAATAAATTAAGCAGCTCAACTGTTTTCAACATTGGTAATAGATATTTTTTGGTATTACAAATATAAAACATGAACATTAATATACATTTATACATTTTAACAATACGTTTAATTTTACAATGCTAGTATAACAATAGTACTCTTATCTACAGTATTCTGGTAGAAACCATCACAACCATGGTCATTTTTAGACATGCAAAGAGCATCAGACTGAAAAACAAAATTGTATTTAATCTGGAATGTTACTAATGGAAATGTGCTCTGGCATGTGTAATTCACATTTAATGTGTCTGAATGCATATTTCAACAGCAGCATAAAGACTAAATGGCTTTATCGTCTTGCTACATTATTACTTGTCTATACAACATATGGAGCGACCCACTCATCAGCATTAGTGGTGGTCTGTGCTGCGTTTTATGCCCGGCTATTCCAGGTGTTCATTACTTCAGATGGCCAGAAAACATACACTCTCCATCCCATTGAGGCTAATGGTGTATCCAACAGCTATAAGGCCTTTTAATGGAAGGTAAATTGCATTATACAGTAGGGATTAATCTAATCACACAGGGACTGATAAAAATTGAGAGCCTAGCCACTCGAAGGAGCTCTATTGAGACCTAACAAATTTTTCTTGCAGTTCCCCTCCTCTCAAATCTATTCCCGGCTTCCCCAAAAACGAGATGTATGAACCTGCATATTTTGAAACATTTGAGGCGATCAATTCAAGGGTTGCCGTCAGCTCATCACCCGCTGATTGCATGCGTGACGGATCGGGAAGATTGGAAAACCCCATGTAAATGACTCGTCTGAGGTATGACTGAGCATAAGTTTCTCTGCCTTCCTCTTGTCTGTGTTTGTAAAGGAGGAGGCTTAAACTAAAGCTGTGTGGGTGGGTTTACCATGGAAATGGAAATATGAACACAAACACACATATGTGCAAACTCACAGGTGCACATTACGACAATATTTAGAGTAGAGAGCAAACTGGACATCTTTTCTTTTGGCTCTCATTCACAACCTAAAAAATAAATACATCTTGAGTTTTTAGGCTCATGTAAGCAAGTTTCCATCCACAAGGGGGCGATAGCAGCCTGATTATAATTCATCCAATTTAACTGTCTGACAGTTGGTAAAATGGATACAAAAAGCATAATCTGGCAGCCAATTTGCATGCTAAACGCTGAAGAAGGAACATTTTGTCGAGCAGAAGTGTTGTTAATGCTGAAGAGGAGAGCGACTTTATTCCTAAGAGAATGCTAACGCGATTGTGCTGCTTTTGAGTATTTCTTTCCCCCTCCATCTCTCTTCCTCCCGATTGCTTCGCTCCCAACAACCCTCCTTCACTTCCTTTAGCTTTCTCCATCTTTCCTTGTCAGGCCTTTTCTACTTACACTCGAAGAATTCTTTTCACCTCCGGCAGACGAAATGCTCCATCGCTTTTCCCTCTGTTGCAATAAAAAATGAGGATGGGAGGAAAGAAAAATAAAGGAAGAGTGACACAGAGAGAGAGAGAGAGAGAGAGAGAGAGACAGACAGAGCGAGAGAGTGAAAGAGAGAAAAGGAGGGGGATCACAGTCACTGAACATGTCTGGGGGGAAGCGATGTTTGTTTGAATTTTTGTTACCTTGATGGAAGAATCTATGGATTCAATTTGGGAGGCAAGTGCACTCCTCTCCTATATATTTCTTTTGCACAAAGACAGACAGAGACAACTTAAATGGCTAAAGCACTATGCTCATGAGAGGCGACTGCTGACTTCAGCAGATATGAACCACGTCGAGCATGTCTGTACTGAAACACTGCGGTAGAGGAAGAGGAAACTTAGCACTGCATGCTAAAGAGAAGGCAGTTCTGTGATGATTTGCAGGAAGAAAAATGGACATGCAGACATAAACACTTTATTAAACCTGCTGCCTACCATCTAAGGCAGTATGCTAACTGAAACAGAACCTTATTAGTGATCTTTGAACCGCTGTATACAGTATAACTCTACATGTGGTGACTTAGCATGTCGTTAAGAATAAGCATGTTGCTAAAATAGCTAATCTGAAAAAGATTGCCGTGCCAAATTAAGTACATACATTTTCTTATTCTTTTTGACTCCACGTTTATCATTTTAACATGCTGCTAAGCTAACACCACAGTAAAATAGCTCATTTAAACTCATTTAATTTAATTGAATTTTCATTATTCTGGATAGATTTTGGTATTTTAACATGTTGCTATGCTAACAGTTGACTATAATAACTATTTTTGGTCAACTAATTTCAGTAAAATATTTATAAACTAAACTAATTAAACTAATTAATTATTTTGGGTACAATTTAGCATTTTAACATGTTGCTTTGCTAACAACACAATAATATATAAACTATTATGAGATTTGATTTATTGCTTCGCAAGGGATATGTATCATGCTGCCTCAGAAATGATCCAAAATGATAAATATAAGGAGGACCTTACCATTCGATTTGATTTCACATAGGGAGTGCCCCCAAAATCCCCTTAAAATGCTGTCTTGGTAGGCAGCTCGCTACATTTTTGAGCTTTTCTGTCATTACTCATTTTGTTGCTAGTCCCTATGGAGGAGTCTCATAGATGTTAACAATGGATGTCACTCCCTCACCCTCCCTTCTCTTCCTCTCTTTTCTGAAAGTAGTGATGGGCAGGAATTACATCAGCAAGAATACATACAGTCTGCATGACCCTAGACCACTGATGAGATAACAGGAAAATGATAGTAGGCCTACTGTATTATTCAAATCACTCCCTTTTTTACCCAAGAAAAAAATCACCAATGAATGTTTTTACAAAGTTAAACAACTGTATAACCTCTTCTACACATAGACACTCTTTGGATTTGACGAGAACTATTAATATGGGTGCGGAGACAGCAAGGAAGGTACAGCAGCACAGCAGTGACCACAACCTACAGTCTGTGTCCACTACACAAATGAGAACGCACAGGTCAGCGAAGAAGTCAGCTGTTGCACAATGAAGCAAAGGAAAGATGTGAAAGGAGCAGTGTCTACAGCAGCAGGGCAGCGGGAGGGAGCAAGTTTAGTCGCTGTGGGAGTTCTGCACTGGTCTAGAAGTTTCTATGGAGACTATAGGGTGGAAAGGACAAAAAGAAACACTCTCTGTGACTCTATGGCTCAAACACGGATGAGATTTTTTTTTCTTTCTGTTACCTTTTCTCTGTTTGTCGCCCCTTGGGTCTGCTGACTGCCTGGCTACAGTCAAACTATGACAGAAAACATGTAGGTTCAAACCAAGGAAGACAAAGACAGGCAGCAGTGCATTATGAAAAAAAAAAAGCAACAATACACAAAATAAGCAATAACGAAAAGATAAAAATGTATAGTGGATCGAGTAAAACAGTGTGGGTATGCAACACAGAACAAGAAGCAGGATAAAACAAAAAGGCCTTTGTCAGAGATGAGTGTCTGGGGCGAATTCACTAAACAATTTTAATTTTGCCATTTTGGGAGCGGTTATTCATCAAAAGATAATCAAATGATAGAGAAGAGCATTTTAACTGGCTATATATCTAATTTTAGCATTTTAAAGCCAGTTCAGGCGTCTGGATCGGAGCAATGTACTAAAGTACGCCAGATAGCAGTAGTCCACCACACTGTCCACAATTTGACAATGAAAACCTTTTCAAAAGATACAATAATGTCATGCAAATTACACTGACCGCATTTTTTAGCTGTTTGCATTACATTTTAATTAGCATAATTGTATACCTGATTTGCATAATTGCTTTAATGAATGTGCTGAAACAACACAGGCAGAATTGTGCAATTTTAGTCAGTTCTCCCCTCTACATTTATGCACAAAATATATATTCAGTGAGCTTTGGGGTCTCCCACCCAGAATAAAAGGCCAGAATTATGAGATCATGTCCAGATTAGGCTGTTTGTTTCTTAACTCCTGGAGCATTAAATATAATCGGATAACCACAATAAATGTTGATATATACGGTCACCTTCAGTGCATACATGATCTCTGAGTTCCCTCCATTATAAAGTCATACATTATGTATAAAGGATAATGCGCTAAAAGCCTTATCTGGTCTCTCTGCTATGACAGCCATTGCTGAGTTATACTGCATTATGTCAGCTCTGCTAATAGTCTGTAATCTATTCTACTCAGTTCAATGTTAGAAAAAAACACAAAAGGGCAAAATAGACACAAAACTGTCAAAAGAATGAATATTATCCCTTCTATGCAATGATTCATATATAAGCTGAACTACAATACAGCAAGAAGAGAGTCCTACATGGTGAAATCTGCAGACATGTCTCACTAATTATGTCTTAATTGGCACAGACTGCAAATTAGCATTTTTTGCTGTGTGTGTATGAGTGTGTAAGAGTCCCAACCCTAGCTTTAAGCCTCTTCATTAAGCTGTTTGATGGTGCATCTGTGTCAAGTTCGGTCAACACCATACTCCGTAAAGAAAATATCATTTTGGGCCTAATTTTGTGTGGACAAAAGGCAAATACAAGATGGCAAAAAATTGGTTATTCAATAAATACCCGAGAGGAATTAAGCTCTAGTAAATGAGGAAACCATTATGGGAAAAAAATCGACAAGGGTGAAAACATACTTCGTCTTCACTGTAGCAAACCATCTCAAAAACCTGAACTTCACAGTTGGGCTAACAATAATTCAACTCAACTGCAGGGAAACAGTTTCAACGAGGCATAACCAAACACGCTAAGAATAGGTAAACACTCACAGATGCACACTAATGCATACTTATAATCACACACACTGTGTGAGTACTGATAGCTGTTCAGAGCTTAACCTTTAAAGCATGACAATTACAATTTTAGATTCATGAGACCACTCTACGACTGATACTATATATTATCAGTGCTATAGAGTTCTGAAAGTTTTAATGAGCCATTTATACTAGAAAGCAGTTTGAATAGTGCTTGTTGATAGGGGTCACAGAATGTAATCATGCTTTGGATTAAACTTTCTAATTGCAGATAAAGGCCTTTAACACCTAGCTGTAATTTAAGTAGGTGACTTGACACATATTTTAGCTGCAATTATATATATATATATATATATATATATATATATATATATATATATATATATATATATATATATATATATTTTTTTTTTTTTTTTTTTTTTTTTTTTTTTTTTAATAGCAATTTTTCCAGAGTTAGCCATAACGTATTTTACTTGAAGACTTTAGTATATTCTTGTCTCTGCACTTAAATATTTCCTTTTAAAAAGCTGCAGTTGTAATTCTTCCCAGGGTTGTGACAAAAAAAAAAAAAAAAAAAAAAGACAATAAAAAAAACATATATATATATATATATATATATATATATATATATATATATATATATATATATATATATATATATATATATATATATATATATATATATATATATATATATGATTTTGTATGTAAAAACATTTCATAGTTTATTGTGAAATTGAATGCATTTACTATTACACTGTGATATATATATGGCAATAATAACAATAATAATAATAATAATAATAATAATAATAATAATAATAATCTTCCCTTAATCCTCCTCCTTCCAAAGTTCAGTGTTTTTGCCCCCAAACTGTATCACCATTTAAAAGAAGAAAAATTCATAGACGTTTAGTAAATTATTTAAAGCATCAGTCATGTCCATTGCATGCATTATGTGGGTTATGTGCCTTAGTTTAATACTTTAGGTTGAGGGATTGTTCAAGTATTACATTATTGCTTACTTGGTGCATATATTCATGATGTTTACGCTTTCGTAAAAAAGTCAGTGGGTGTAAGAGCAGAAGTTTTCAACTTATACATATTTCAAGAGCCAGACTGTTGCCTTCCTCTGCTCTCAAGTTTCCCGCTGTGTTCATTTGTAGGATCCCCATTAGCATGAATAGATTGAACACAGGCTAGCAGTCCTTCATCCATTTGGGACCATATGGGGTGCCTCCGCTACAGCTATCAGCCCAGCCAGCATCTTCACTTAGAGGTTAACTTCCTTTCAAACTGCATCAAGCTCCATTCGCACTAACACAAGCAATTTAACGGACTGCAAGTGACTAAGGCGCCACCACTGTCCCTATAGAAAAAGAAGATGAAGAGAACCCGTGGTACAAACGAGAGATTGAAGTCAGCGTATGTAGGAGGGAAATAGAGAGAGAAAGACGATTAGAAGAAATGGACAGTGTCTGGAAGGGGCCATTTGGATGTGTTAGAGACCCCACTAAGCTCACTTTCCTCACAAGCTGTTAGAATGATCCAATGGGATAAAAGAAAATTCTAGAATAAGACAGTAGAGAAAAATGGCTTAGATTTTTCCCGAATGTGCACTCATCTCTTTAACGGCCCCCACACACACACACCAGACGCACTTCTAATATCATCAGCATCACATTGCCGCTGGAGAAGTATGTGTTTACTTACCGTGTACAATAGGGTTATTTGCACTTTAATGCAGATTTGTGGCCAAATTAAGTTTTATGCGTTTATGATCTTTTAAAACACATTTTGATAAATTTAACTGAAAGTTTTTGTGGTTTATAAGGGTTTATATGTATGGGTTGGTTTAAAATAAAAGTTTAAAGGGTTTAAAACAGCACTGGTACTATTACAAGCACGATGTCAACGCAAAGCTGTTTGATTTACAACAGTACACCACAACATTGCAGGGAATATTCCACGCTGAGTTAACACAATCTAATGTGAAAAAAACAAAAAAACAAACACCTAACATTTAGTCCTCTACACCTCCTAGACTCCACAAAGTGAGGGTTTACACTGCACCAATGAGCGCCTTCATAAATCAGGGGCTGGGAATACTGGGTCTGGCTGACATGCTTACGTTGGCTCTCTTTGTAAACGAAGCTCATTCTCCGTGTTAAAGGCTCAGATTGTCGTGGTGGAGGTGGAGGAGGAACCTGTGAAGTCGGCCGGATTGTTAGAGGGGTTTAGAGACCACTGGCATGGCAGTTTTTTTTATATTGTTTTAGCACAGATTTGTTGTTATGGTGTTATAGTTTTTGAGGTAGATGTGGTTTCATGAGGTAGAGTGGTTTTAGGGAAAGCTGTGTAATGTTGAATGGTTATGAATCCAGCAGGATCCTGTAAAGTGCACTTATGTTTTTTTTTTTTAGATTACATTTATCACCATGCATTGAAAACCACTTCTTTATGAAGGAATTATGAATAATACGTGGAAAACCACTCTCTCGTTGGTCTTGACCTAAAGAAGAAATCCAAATAATTGATTGTCTTAGGCACTGAGTTATTATAATAATTCCAAATGTGCAATTTCATTTTTTCAAACTCTCGGGCACACCATTATCGCTGTAATTACAGCATTGTCAACATAATCAAACCTGTGGAATGAAATCAACAGAATTTTATGCTGTAAGCTGGAAACTTTTCCATTGGGCATCGAAAGGCGAATGCTAAAAGCATCACGACTCATCATCAGTACTGTCAGAAGAACTCTGTAGTGTCATTTGACACGCATTTAGAAAGCCTTCGATCCTCTGTAATGTGAGAAAATGAACCTCTAATCTAATGCTTGTCTGAAGTAATCCAGAAGTGTTGTGTCAAGACTTTTTTGACTGGGGTGGCTCATGTAGGTTAGAGACTCATTGTCCAGAAAAATACTACATATATCTTCACTGATAACTTAAGAAATAGCTTGAATTTTGGAGTAACCAATCAAATCACTCCAGTGACCAGGACCACCCCAGGACATGCCTCTAGTTAAAAGTAATGCAGTACAAGGATCTAATGGGCTGGAATAGTAGGCTGCAGACAGTATGATCCAAATGAAAAGTGAGTGAGCATGTGGCAAATGCCACCAAAGTATACACTTGTCGCAAATTGCAGGCAGGTAATTTTCCACAGGGCATTTGTTTTGAAATCTTAATGACAAAAGCCTCTGGACACTGGCGCGTGGATGTTTGCAATGCTTCTTCCGCTAATAGAACATTAAATATTCAGCAGTATAGCTAATGCAAGGATGAACAGTCAGCTCTTTCCAGGGGAAGCAGATAGGAGACAGCGCTGCAGTGGGCAGGTGTACTTTGAGAAGCTTAATGGGAAGAGACTAAATATGATCCAACTATTAATATTGTATTAATTAGCTTACAAAACACAAGGCTTGGAGAAATGGAAAGTAGTGCATGTGCTGATAAAGATTAGTTTTTCAAACACCAGGTGCATTTCAAACGACCTTTTTTTTTCTAACTTAAATTCAAGTATCACAATACAAACTCTTCATTCCCCATTCTTTCTTTTTTTTTTTTTTTAAAGGGATAGTTCACCCAAAAATGAAAATTTTGTCATCATTTATCACCCTCGTGTCGTTCCAAACATGTACATGTATGCTTTTCTTTCTTCTGTGAAACATAAGATATTTATATAAAAAAATAAAAATAAAAAAAAAAACAACAACAAAAAGTTATTGCCCATACATTTAAGTCCTACAGATTTAAAACAACATGAGAGTGAATAAATGATGATAGAATTTCATTTTTCATTTATCATATCCATTTTAACCATTTCATATCAAAACATTACTGGATTTTAATCCCTGTCATTTTAAAGCTGGTTAAAAGGAATTAACAACATTAATACACCATTAAAACAGGAATTTCCTCCAGTAACAAATTATTTACAGAATTATTATCAGTAATTAATGTGTAAGATAACTATTTAGAGTTCCAGTTACAATTGCAGCATTGCATGTGTGAGCATAGTATTACTTTAGCGAGTTTATGACGCAATTACGCAGGAATTTTAGAAAACACATGGTGGGTTTATTTCACTTGAAGTGAAGGAATTGACTGTGTCAGGGATGGGTATTAGTGTGGGCTCACAGGTTAGAGGGGTCTTACCTTAAAGGAGGACATGGCAGGGTCCCTGTTATACCTGTCTATGGTGTGGAACTTGGTGGAGTGGTTGAGTTCATGGTAGAGCTCTGAGTGTCTTTTACGAGTGTGCATCACTTTCTGTAAGGAAGGGGAAAACAACAAAAACAAACAAAAAGAAACAAAAGCAAAAATAAGAAAGGGCAGGCCAGGGAAGAGCTGGGTCAGTGGCTACTGGTGTTAAACTGCAAAACTAGGGTCACTTTGAACACGCATCCTCTCGGAGGGTGGTGTTCTGGTTGTGTAGTAAAACGGATTGGTTTTGATGACTATTAAACAATGGTAAAGCTCTCTGGTCAGTATCATTTCATACTGACAGATACTTCCACCAATTGGAGGTGGTTGGAAGCTGGCTGGGCTGTTTTGTAGTCACAGCTGGTGTTCACGCAGAGCTGACATGGAGCTCCAACCTGCGAATGTGAGCGTCCATGTACTTGGGTTGATTTCTGAGAAATAATGGAATTTGGAGTATTTTGCCTTTTTTTATAAATGGTTACTGCATATAACCAAGACTCGTTTATTATAGGGCTGCCAAAGTTAAGTATATGAATTTATAAAATGTTTACATTTTATGGCATTTAATGTAGCACATACACCTGTTTAACTTCATTATGCTCAGTGTGATTTTTTCTTGTCAAAATATGATTACTTGGACACAAAGACAACAATCCAGCCTGACCACAAAAATAGTGCTACAAATGCCAAACCAGCAAACATATCATGGTTGTAAGACTGACTGCTTTTTTTCTCACCAGAGCAATACCTATTTTAGTTAAATCTTATTTAATTTTTGTTTTCGAGAGGAATTTAATGAATTAAAACTACACGGACTAAAATATTATGCATTTACAATGATATTTCAGCTAATTAACTTTTTGAAATGAATCCTTGTGACAAAAACAAATGATTATCTAAATCATTTAAACTTATTTTAATCTACAGTCAACCTCAAATGTTTATCAGGACAGGAGGGAGATCTCATGCAGCACTGACTAGGATGGGAAAGGTTATGGAGCTCTAAAAGCATCTGAATGCGTTAGTAACAAGACATACCTCTGTTTGAGAAGAAGCCTCCATAGTGGAGAGCAAATATCCAGTCATAACTTATGCTTTCAAATATAATTGAAGAGACGCTTGTTTAAAAGCACACTAGTGGGTTCTGGAGAAAATGGATTGGGATGTTTTAGACTGGAGATTTGCTGGATCCTGCCAGTTGATCATTCCATGGAGGTGCCCCCCAGGCTGCCTCAGTCATACACGTGCAGTCTCCGCTCGTCTCATTATGCCGTCTATCTCTTTCACACACAATAATGCCATTCACTCAACACTTACAGAGCTCTACACTGGTTCAGTGTTTCTGCAGCCTTGATCCTTCTGTACTCAGAAACATATTCTACTTGTGTCATTAGACACCACATTTTGTGAAGACATGTCAAATATGTCATATGGTAAACAGGGTGACCAGATTTCTAAAATGCTAAATTGATTTCTGAATTTACTGAACATTGCTACGTAGTACTTAACCTATGTTTGAACTGCAGCAATGCTGTAAATAACAACTATTCATCAACTTTACATCTATTTGTACTTTACGCCAATACTGTTTACATTAACTTTAAATCTAATGTCAAACTCATGACATTGGCCCACCTTAACCAAGTTTGGACACCCATGGTTTAGGCCAAACATTGACTCAACTGATCTTCTACAGCTCAGTCAGGACAGTACTAAATAAATAACATACCATTGTTATAATCCCTTCTGTGTTGTTATATTCATTAACATCTTTCATATTCCACCAGGGGGATGTAAACTTTTGAGCAGAACCACACAAAGGCATATACACACTCAATTAAGTTAATGCATGTATCTCAAATGGCAATATTTGGTCACCCTATTTTTAAGCAATGCAGAAAAGCCTAAAAAAAACAAGGCATGTGAAACACTAAGCAGTTTTGCCATGGATAGGTCTGTTGCTAATACTAAATGCATGATGGGGGAAACAAGCACCAGAGCAGCAACTATCACTTGCTCCTGTATGAGTCCAGTGAAAAATCTCTAGATAATGTTGGACAGAAGCACAAACAATAGCCTGAGGATAGATGGGGATGGGGTCTTACCTCAAAGTCCAGCTCAGAGTACCGTACTCTTTTCCTCTGGGGGAAGGGGGAGGGGGAGAGAAGACACCATCAATCACAACTGCACATCTTTCAGCCCCAAGTAAACTGGCACCCATGACACAACTGCCTCATGCAGGTGCAGTGAGCATATAATACCCCTCAGCGGACTGAAGTGCTTTTCCAGTGTCTGTTTTATGTTTGGATTGAAACCGAACTTCACCGTAAACACAGGAAAGGTGTATTTGCCTTCAACAACAAATGGGTGCATGGTGGGCATCTTACAGCATAAGAAAAGTGCAAAAACAATGTCTATGTAAAAAAATAAATAAATACATTAATGTGTACTTTTCAAATCATACCTGAAACTGGTTTCATCTACTACAGTATATTAAATGACATAATTTTTAGGATATTTAACTAGCATCTTTATGTAGGTCAAAGAAAAAATCAAACAGGCCAGATTGGGCCACTGGTTGGATAGGCCTTGGATAGGATTTTCCTGCATAAAACAGCATAAGTGATGATGATATGAGCCTTTGATGTATTAAATAAATAAATAAAGACTCTGTCTGCATATAATGTAAACAGCAGAAGCGGTGGTATGTTTAGAAAATGGCATAATATTTTATAAATGTCTCGAGTCTGTAAACATCTCTAATCCTCTGTAAACACCAAAACCACTTGCTCGGTAGGAACTTGCTTAGTTTTGACAAAATTTGTTTGTACTTCTGCAGTTTGCACAGTAGTATGCAGGGTCTCAAATTAACTTAATGCTCCTCTTGGTCCAACAGGCAGTAAATGTTTGTTATAGGCCCATGAATCTGTATTTTCATTACTTTTTTATTAAAGAACAACTTAACAGATTGTCAACCGGCTTTGTGTTGTTGCAGTGTTGGTAGAATAAATGAACAATGGGTAGGCTACTCTTTCTGCATATGTTACCTGCACATAGTTTCTTTTCCCTATTCCAAAGGTAAAAACCTGTTTGAAAATCCTTTATGAACATATATTTGTCCATGGGATTCCTTAGCTACCTCTACCTCTGAGCACATTAATGACCTAATATTGCATTGCCATTTTCACTGTAGCAAAATCAGCCTGTATCTCAATGACATGACAACTGTCACAAAAATGTGAAGACCTATTGCGGTAAGGACTTTTTTCCTCACATTTCCATTTTTTTGGCAACACACACAATGTTGCCACATGGACTTCTGTAGAAAATAATTTCTGATCTAATATATTAATTCTATAATATATAAACATATAATATGTTACTTTCCTGTTGTTTTTGAAGCTTAAAATTTCATATAAGAGACAGTCTATAATAAATATAGTTTAAATTCTTCGGAACACTCTAACAAATACAGTAAACCAATAGTGTCAGTACACATTGTGGTGATTTGTCACAAGCTCAGACACACAGAACACAAATCAGTTAAGACCCGGGCCTATGTTACTATGCCACTCACCAAGGGAGGATGATCTCAATGTTTACTTTGTTTAAAGTGTGAGAAGTTAGTTGTTGGCAAAGGTACTTCAGGTGTCACTGGGTGAGAGAGGTGAGAGTAAACCAAAGCACTGCAGACCCCTCCAGGGTTCAAGCCCTATAAAATATCAATACTTCGGTACCTTTCCCTGAGTGGTCCAACTTTATGACTCCAAACCTGAGTCAGTGAGTTCTTTAGAAGAAAAGTGAAGTTAAAAAACTGGTAAAATGCAGCCTTTCCAACATGATGACTGATATGAAAGTAATATACATAATGGTGTATACTCTAATAACCTGTGGATGCATTTACAGGCACTTATGAGTAAGTGTGTGAGGCACAGAGAGATGGAGAATGAATGAGAAAACAGAAACAGTGTATTTTATAGGTGGTCATCTTAAAGCATTAATTTGATTTTTAAAGTCAACATGAAATTAATATTTTGCTTCCATAATATGATTAATTTCAGAGTGAATATGATATTGAAGGATGAACAAAAATAAATAATAGTTCTCTTCAATAAAGGGAAATACAAGATGATCAATTAGCATGTAAAGAACTTTGGATGTACGATACACAGTAAAGCACTATATAAAATGCATTGTTCATTCATTCATTTGGTCCCAAACTAACTAGGCTTTATAAAAAAAGATGAATGTATGGAATATTTTAATCTGCCTTACTTATATCCCTTTTGTTGTATTATTATTAGTAGTATATTTTATACTTGTGTGTGTGTGTGTGTGTGTGTGTGTGTGATTTATTTGATAAAAAGGATAGAAAACATTAAATCACAAATCACTGTTTAAAATGAAAGAAAAAAAAGTTTTCAATTAGTTTGACTTCCTGAGACCATGCTTAAGCACCTCTGCTTGTTGATCATTTGCAGTTTCAAACCCCATTTGGTTGGTAAGAAGAGCTGAAAAAATAAAAACTACACATTTTATGTTGACTTTTAAGTTTGACAACTGACTTTAGTTAGAAATTCATGCCCCAGCCCCAAGAACTATGTGTAGGAGACAGAGGGAAGGATTTGTGTCCGTTAATGAAGGAGTGCAGGCTCTCTCAGGCACTTCCTCTGGCTGTTTCTCTCTCACCATCTGCTGTTTCTCCTTGTGGGGCTGTAGTGTAATTATAGAGAGAAGAGCAACTGCACACACACACACACACACATATACACACACTGATGCAGTCACTAAGTTGTGTAACATCATGTTGACAGGGGACTCTGGGTATAGAAGGCACACCTGAATGGATTCTTGTGACAGACTGATGTGAGAGTTGCTAGATGATCAGTATGTATGGTGTCTCAGGGACTACAGATGATGCAGTGTCATCCGGCCCCCGAAATGAAAGGAGACATTAGTAATAAGATAATTCAGCCTCTGTATTTCTCACTTGTAACACCTTTAAAGGGGTCATATGATGTTGCTCAAAATAACATATTTATAACATGTTTATGCGGTTTAGGGTAAATATATATATATATATATATATATATATTTCACATACTGTACATTACTGTTGCACTTATATGCCCTGCCTTACTGAAACGCAGTTTGATTTTCACAAAGCTCATCGCTTTGAAAAGCGAGTTGTATGCTGATTGGTCAACTATCCAGTGTGTTGTGATTGACCGAATGCCTCAAGCGGAAATGTTACGCCCCTTACTATACTGTGATGCCTGGTGTGAAGAGATAAAAACGATAAAACCCATTACGAACGAGGTATTTGTTGCATTCAGTGGGGACATAATTATGGATCATAATGACTTATACTGTCTTTTTACAAGTTGCGTTGCATTCTGTGCTGCGTAAACATAAAACCATGTCTGCATTTGTGATCGGAGAAATGACAAACAACAAGTGATATTCTACACTACACAAAACGCATGATTGAATCATCAGTGGCGAATTATTTCAATATGAAAAAAATACTTATAGACTGTGAGTCAGAAGTGACTTCACTTATATAATGAACATCTCTTTGAGTTCAAGACTTTGGTCTTTGCAACTTTAGGGATCTCATCTATGCATGAACAGCTTGTAACACTCCAAAGAGGAAGGAAAACTTGCAATTGCATCATATGACCCCTTTAAAGTATTCACCTCCATGTTATTCCAAACCTGACTTACAGTATGTTCTTCAGCTGAAAACAAAATATGTTATTTTGGAAAGCAAATGGGGTCTAGTGTTGTTTTGGACCCCAGTGACTTCAAAAGATCCTCTTTTGTGTTTCACAGAGGAAAGTCAAACATTTTGGGAATGATGTGAACAATGACAATTTTCATTTTGAGAGATCTAGTAAGAAACTCTATGTTGCTAGGTTAGGAATGTACACTTTGTGTGTTTGGGTTGGTGTGTTTCTCAATCACTACATTCATCCTAGTTTTTTCGAACTGACATTTACCTGTGTAAGGTCCAGGCACTCAGCCCAAGGAAGGTATCCGGTGCTGGGTGAAGGTTTCCTGCGTGTTCGGTGAAATGATCAAAGACGCTCAAAAATGATGAAAGACCGAACACGCAGGAAACCTTCATCCAGCACCAGATACCTTCCTTGGGCTGAGTGCCTGGACCTTACACCTGCCATAATGATACTTTGTGCTATGCGGTCCCCAGTTCCCTTTTCCTGGCAAGAATGCTAAGAGAGTACAACACTATTGTGCTCCTAGGTTGTACACCAAAACTGCAAACTGCAGGTGGTGTCCATGATGCTTCTGGATTTAAAAAGAATGAACCCCTTTTTTAACCCTTACTTACTTCCAAAGATCCAGCCGAGAGGCTGGTGTTGGTGCTGCCCAGGTTGCGGGGAAGGGTTCTGGTGCGCTCCACTGTCCCCGAGGTGAGGATCTGCCGGACAGAGGGACGATTCTGCTTGACCTGCATGGTGTGGGTGTTGGTGTGGGAATGCGTGTGCCCGGTGTGGGCTGGCAACTGTTTGAGTGTGCCATAGGAGCGGTTTAGGTTCATGCTGATGTGGTCCACAGCTGCAAAGTCTGCAGGGTATGCTTCACTCTCTGCTGGATGCAGAGTCAGGGGTGAAGGGGGTGGAGGAAAGGGAGGGTCATCTACTGTAATGTTCAGGGGCTTCCCCTCATCCTGGGTTGGAGGAGGGGGCTTGAGACTGACTGTCCGACGTGGCAACACCATGTAGTCCCCTTCCCCACCAACACCACCAGCTGAATCCTGGGTGGAAGAAGGGTTTGGTCGGGGCCAACCCAGCCCGCTCTCTGTGCACAAGTAGATGGGTCCAGATCGTTGATGCTGACCTTGCTGCTCCACATTAACCTCCTTCTTTAGTGGCTGCTCGCTTAGCTCATTCAACGGACCCAAAGGAGGTACCTGCACCAGGAGATTAGGAGGTGGGATGTTCCCAGGCAGGCTGCTGAAATTAACGCCTTCCTGGTGAGCTGACAACTTTGGGTCATCCTCATCGTCCAGGGAGATGCGGGATAGAGTGCCAGTTATGGTAGCAGGGTTACAGGTGTTTACCTCCTTAAAAATGACTGAGGTAGAAAGGAGAAAGTAAGAGAGAAAGAGAACAGATAGACAGAAGTGGGGAGGAGGAAAAGAGACAGAAACAGAGGTCGAGTGCACATGATCACACAGATGGACAGTGAGGCAAAGAACCAAGAGAGAAATAGATCATAACAAATGTGGATGCCAAAACAGTACATGACAGAAAAGGAAAGGGGTGGGATGGAAGATGGTTACGAAGCAGTTCCCAAAGGTACAGAGCCCAGATGTTTTGGAGAGAGGTTGAAGCAGTGACAATAAGCAAGGTTGATTTGAGTGGGTGCAGAGAGAATGTGATCGGTGGAGGGAATGATGGGGAAAGAGACAAAAGAAAATGAGCTCAGTTACAGTGCGTGGAAATGGAGTGTGTCAGTGCACAGGTCAAAAGAGAAGCTAAAGGTAAGGCAATGAGGGCAGGAAAGGACAAACATTTTCAGGCAGGTGAATTATTATCCAGGAATCTTGGCATGCAGAAGTTGGATGGTTGCAAATGTTGGTGCCCCAGAGGTGTTACAGTAGCAGTTCACTTGAATTAGGTAGGGTTAGGAAGGAAAGCCATGCACAAATCAGCTCCTCTAAGAGAAAAACCATGAGCCGTAATGGCCTACCGGTTTTATACATCATTAATAAGGTCACATTTAACAGCCAACACAACTCAGTACAAAATTTGAAAGAAAATAAATTAATACTAAACAAGTGCATATATTTAAAATAACATACAAAATTTGATAAAAAGGAACCTTCCTTTGATTTTGTCTTAATTTGAATGGTATAAGGTTGATATTACAGTAACGGTAGTTTATAATCCACAAAACCTTTATTTTTCTCCCCTAAAACCTATACATTTCAGGTTACAGACAAAGATAAGTTTGGATGTTAATAAACCTACCATGTCAACACTGCAGCACAGCCTTTTTCATTATAAAGTGAAACTAGTAGCATGATCAAGTTGGTTGAGTGTTAAAACTAAACCTGCCAATTACAGTTCTTGGAACTTGACATTCCAAGCTGAAATTAAAAGGATTGTTCACCCAGAAATTAAAATTCTCTCATTATAACTCACTTTCATGTCATTCCAAACCCTTAAGACCATTCAACGTTCATCGAAAAACACACATTAAGATATTTTTGACAGAAATCCAAGAGCTTTCTGACCCTGCATAGACAGCAACGCAACTACCAAGTTAAAGGCACAGAAAGGTAGTAAGAACATCGTTAAAATAATCTATGTGACATAATCGATTAAACTGTAATTTTACAAAGCTACGAAAAAACTTTTTGTGCGCAAAGAAATCAAAAATAACAAATTTATTAAATTCTTCTGTCACATGGACTACTTTAATGATGTCCTTAACTATGTTTCTGGGCCTGGAAACATTTCTGTAATATTGCTGTCTATTCAGGGTCAGAAAGCTCTTGGCTTTCATCAAAAGAGTCTTTATTTGTGAACAAAGATCTTACGGGTTTGGAACGACATGAGGGTGAGTAATTAATGACAGAATTTTCATTTTTGGGTGAACAATCCAATTAAGGCTCTAGCATCCCAAACGTATATAAGGATATGGCAATCAATTTGTTTATGCAAAACAATAAAATGCTGTAGTCTAACTAACAAAAATGACACACAAACAGAAATGTTCTAACTTAAGATTGAGACTTACATGGATGTCCTCTTTCTGCAAGTTAGGGGGAGACAATGATGTGCAGGGTTAAGTGCAAGAATTAGAGAGCAAAGAGGTAGGACAGCGGTAATGAAAGAAAAAACGGAGGTCCCAGAAGTACTTACCTGTTTGACACGCTAAGTCCACATCTTTTTCAAAGTCCGTCTGCGTAAGTGAATATAGGACAGAGAAGAGATAACTTCAGCTTGTTACAAACAGAATGCTGCCCACAAGTGAACAAAACTTACTGAGACCCATTCTTAATCAATTACTTTTGGGTCATACAATTTATGTATGATGAAGGGTGGAGCTAATCTGTTGCAACCAGTATGTGGTGTTTAAAGAGTCCATCAAAAATAAACACATTGTTAATTTTAGCAATCATCCCGCTGTGTTTCGACAAAGTACTGGTTTAATGCAACACATCTGCAACACCTCTACAGTAAATAGCAGATCCCTTGGCACCAGCACTAATTACAATGAACCAAAGTGAACAAAAATTATCATACCACAGTCTGACACAGCTGGGCTTGACTTTCCAAAAAAAAAAAAAAAAACTGATATTATTTTCATGAAAAAAGGGGAGGACTCTTAAAAAAAGTACAATACAATGGACACAAACTGAGTCCCTCAGGGTAAACCAAAAATGTCCATCCCAGAGCAGCTCAACTCCAGGCCCTCATTGAAATGCAGCGTTGGCTATTGCTGCCAAAAAAATTTACTCTCAAAGGAGTTCAAAACAAAGCTTTAGTCAGGGCATTACACAATGGTACAATTTTAGAACGTCCTAGTGAGGGCAACCTGTTTGTATACCTATGCGTGTTGAAGTAAAAAAAAAAAAAAAAAAAAAGAACAAGACATGAGACAAGAAAAGAGACCTGTGACTATGCAAAAATTTTACTGCACAGCCATGGAATCTAAGCAGTTACTTTGCATTAAATAACTTGTTCACAGCCAACCACTTCTCTAAATAGCTGGCTAAAATGCTCATGCTATGCTGTCAGCTACACTCTAAAATGGACAGCACTAACTCTAAAGCAAACACGTGCAATAAAGCACATTTCAGAGACGTACGGTCATGTGATTGTGCTCCAAGACAACGCTCTGGCTCTGGTGGAGAACGTGGGCATGGTTGTGGTTAAGCGTATGCATGTGGTTGTGGCTCAAGGTGTGGGTGTGGTTCTTGTCGAGGGTGTGGTTAAGAGTATGGACATGGTTGTGGTCGAGATTGTGAGCATGGTTGTGATTGAGAAGGTGGCTATGGTTTAAAGTCTGAGTGTGGTTCTGGTGGAGAATGTGGGTGTGGTTATAGTTATGTCCATGATTGTGATTGGCCAAGGCTAGAGGGTGGGCAGGGCAGGTTTGGTGGCAGCCTTTGCAGCACCCAGGTGAATATCGGAGCGAGCCACACTGCTCCTGACTGTAGAGGCTCGGACGGTGTGGGCCCCTCTGCCGGCAAAGAGGCAGAATGGAGAAAAAGGTAGGGAGAGAGAAAAAGTGAGGGGTGAGTTGAAGTAAGGAAGGCGATAGGTGCAGCAGACCTTCAGGGGCGGTGATCCCTCTAAGCCAAACTGATCCACACACACACTTGGAGAATTTCTGCTGTAGTTACCATGGTTACATGCAAGTCTAGTCTTTGAAATTACTGCAAGGCACAGGGCAAAGGGCTTAAAAACTATATGAAAATACCCAATAAAGTTATAAGTGCCAAGTATTTTACTAACATTCTTTACTACTTTTTATTATTTAATATAATTACTGTTAATTTTATTCAAAACTAACTGACCTTTCAAAAAAAAAAAAAATCTCAGGTGTCCCCAGATTGTGTTTGTGAAGTTGTAGCTCAAAATACCCCACAGAACATTTATTGTATCATTTTGCAAATTGAGTGGAAACAGAAACTCACTGTTTTCATGCATGTGTCTAAAAGCATATGAGCTGCTGCTCATAATAGGGCTGTGCCTTTACAGCTCGTTCCTCAGATGTTCTGCTAAAAAAATCTTTCTGGTTTTGATTTATCAGGTCTATTGCACAGAAATCATGTGTTTTAAAGCCATATCAGTTTAAACATCTGATAAAATTTTTTTTTATTTATTTTTTATTTTTTGAGGGCACATGTACAGAAAGCGGCTGTCACATGGCATGTGAGTACTAAACTAAGTTCTCTTTCATGTCTTATTGCACGTGAACCGTCAAATACATATAAATTGCAAAAAAACAGTCGGTTATGCCTATGAAGATAAACAGCGGGGAAAGGAATAACATTTTTATTTGATCTGCATTTTAAGTGTAAGCAACATAATATACAGTATCTATCCTGCTGTCTACGCTGTTAATATGACCCAAAAAATAAAAAGAAACAAAAAAAAACTGACCTGAAAACTTCTGTATAACTTCTATATTCTATATAACTTTGACATAAAGTACTTTTTATACTATCTTTTTATACGTGAAGATAAACATGGCAGATTGTGTGCTGCTCACACATCGTAGGTGTGGCTTGTAAAATGTGACGTCACATTTTACAGATTCTGCGAACAGCTTGTTTTGAGACACTGCTTATGATTTATGGGGATTAAAAAAAGGAGTGGGTGGATTTTTATGATTATAGGGTGGTTGTGTACACACACTGCCAACACACATTATGTACCAACAACACGTAAAAGTTAATTTTGCATAATCGGTCCCCTTTAAGTCTCTAACTGAATACAGGTCGCATACCTGTAACTTTCACCTAATACTAGAAATTACACAAAATGGCTTTCCCAAATGAAACGAGCTTTATCTAGCAACCTTCTCTAGAATAGTCACCTGCTCCGATTTACAAAACAAATCCGATTTGAAATACAGTCACCCAGTACCCCGTGATGTTTAAAAGTGGAGAAGCAGACCGTCTGAGAGTCCCATGTGAGATGAGATGGAATGGAATGCTATTCACCATGATCTGCACCTGGCCGTTCTTGCAGGAGTCTGGAGAGTTTTCACTGTCGTCTTTGCACCCACCCATCCTGCAGCGCACTGCATCCTGTACCTGAGGTGGGAAGACATGGGATACAACCAGAGTGACTCGCAGAGATCGTTTAAATCTAAAAACTAGGGAATAATAATATAAAGCAAACAAACAAATATGACATCATCATTATTTCAAGCCTTTCTAGGGCTGTTCATAACAGCAAAATATGGTTGCCAGTCCTGTTTCTGTTCATACACAGCTCAGGTATGAAAGAGAGCTGGACCATATTATATAACAAAAGTTACCCAATAAAATTTAAGGAGGCATTTTTAAACATTTTTAAAGCGAGTACAGTTAGTATGCGCATGAATGAAACCACAGTTGACAGCTGTCCATCAAGCGTGTTCTTTGCTGGTGTCAATCACTAATGTTAGAGTTGTCAGCCTCTCCCGGTTTCTGAAAAATGGCAGAAAATGAGGTATTGTGTGGTCGAAGAGCGAAAACAAAAGAAGGTTCCGGCAGAGGGAATACTAAGAAAAGAAAACAGGAACGTTGTCAACACAGATCCGAGAAGATAAAGAAACAGTGCGAGTGTCCTAAAATGCAGACTAAAACATTTTAAAATGAGTATTAAATATTATAATAGATATTTTTCTATCTTTCATTTTGGTTCTAGATTTTTTTTTATTATTATACTCAATCACCGTATAACATGTAGACTGTTAGTGATTCTGAAGACGGTGACATCATTATTAGAAAAAAAGAATAGGAGGGGTGAATATCCATCCTGTGTGAATGCTAACATGAAACTAATAATGATAGCAAATATCCTAAAGACACTAGCAGCTTCTTTATCTCTTCTTTATCTATCAGTTTAATCTAGTTATTGTAGTAATCTACAGAGGGTGTCTGTATGTGAGTTCTCATAAAACTTTGATGTTATTTTATATTCCTGAGTGAAAAACATTGCAGTGAGCCTGTTTGCATTTCCACAGGAGTTTACATAACTGCAGACGCACCGGCTCTACAACAATAGAGAGGAAGACACTCCCTTTAATCAAAAAAAAAAAAGAAAAGAAAAGAAAAAAAGACAATGTGATAGGCTGTTTCCCCTGACGACAGTGTAGCCGTAGCAACGGGATGCCACTTATTTGCATACAGATTTATGGCCAAAACGCCTACGGAATGACCAAGTGAAATCACAGTGTTTCCTAACTGGGAAGATCAGAGCTTTTTTTTTTTTTTTGCCAACAAAAGACATAACAGATATAACCGAGATTTTCTTAGACTGTCTGGAGGCCCCTCTCAGCTGAATCAATCACACTAGGACAGAGCTAAATACAGATATAAACTGAGAATGATTGCTCGAAAAGAGTGTACAAATATTTCTTTATTGCACTAAATTAGCATATAAAAATGATTTCTATGAAAGATCATGCTGCTGGAAATTCATCTTAAATTTTAAAATACATTCAAATAGAAAACTATAGTGATTTAAAATATTAATCATATTTCACAATATTCCTGTTTTTAATGTATTTTGCTTGAACTCAGACATGATCTAGACAAAATCCCATCTAAAGTGTTCACTGGAGACATATTTGAGACGTTCATTCTACAACATGTTGTACATGTCCCAAGAGGTTGATCTGCCACAACCTTTACGGTTTGCAAAGGTTACGCGCTGAACAAATGACACTTTAATCTACTTGCGTCCTCCGAATAGCATCAAGCATATTCTGTTGAAACACTTTATTTATTGACTGCACATTCTCTGCACTGTTTAGTAAATCCCTTCTCTTTCTATTCAACTGAGCATGAGTTATCATGCTGCAACACTATTCAGCCGCCTAGACCAGAATCTGTAATCAGTCTGCTCCCCTCCCCGCAACTAAAATTACGATGTGCAGAAACGCTAGGCTGTTTCGCAAGACAGAGCGGGAGACGGTCTCATTCTCAGAGCTTGTTTATGGATGACTGTCTGCCGAGACAAAGCTGCAGACGTATCAGAATGACACCCGATGGCATGGCTTCTAGACTCTCTCTATCTTCATAAACGCATGAGAACAAACTATTCCCACAAACATCCTCCTCTCATTAGCCTGTGCTAATCATCAATGCGGCCTTTCCATTGTTGACTCTTCCATTTCAAAGTGTACTTCGCACATCAAACTGCATCTAGCGCAAGGATCCGGTGCACAAACTACATTCCACTCTCTTGTTTTGCTGAAGCTATTAGGGATTACATCAAAGCTTGCCAGGGATTTTCATATATTTACAAAAATAATACCAGGATTTATTTTACTCTAATCCTTCAGTTTTGCGATATTGATTTAACATATACGGCTTAGCGATTTAGAACTGATTTTTTCTCTCCCTCCTTAAACTCCAGCAGCATATTTTGATTTACCCGGTGTGTGAAAGTCAGCCAAGATTCAGTACATGCTGGAGAGTTGAAACTGTCACATCTTGGCTACAGACCCACAACAATGTGACTATAGTTTGATCCATCAGTTGATTTATTTATGGCCGGTCAGAGTAAACCATTATTACGTGAAAGCAGGCCATGCTATTTCAAAAAACTGATTGCATCAATGGTCCAAGCCAAGATTTATTCCTAAGTGGGCATTAAAATAATGGACTGAAATAAAAGTACTATTTAAATACACCTCTGACTGTCCTCTAAGACTGGCAGTATAAAAGTGAAACTTTTATTTCTAATTGTTATAAGATATATATATATATTGTTATGGCCAATCATATGCACATAATATTGTTATCTAAAATAGTGTTTCTCAAACTCTTTGATGCCAGAGGCTCAGAATCTCTAAATATGCAATAATGAGCTCAGTCTGCAGGTAGAGATGGAGCCGGCAAGAGAAAAGGTGAAGACTGGGGAGCAACGGCGCTGTTTGGACAACATGATTTTGATGACTTCATTAAGTTTTGTTTTATAGAAAACTATTTTTAAAAGATTTTCGTTTTGTATAAATTGTATCTTAATTTTGATCAATGTTTTATCAATCAATTGCCCATATTTAATAAATAATAAGCAAATATATATAGCAGACAATGTAATAAGGCGATCTTGCATTGCATGTGAACTGGAGTGTGCCGAAACTCAGTTTGACCCTCACAGATTTGAGAAATATAGGCTATTTATTACAGCAAGCTTGAAATGTCCACTTTTAACCGAAAATATTAAAACCAAAATAAATAGGCTACTCTCTGATTATGCAATCAATATAAAATATGCATTTTTCTCTGGTGTTCATGGCGAGTCCGCATCGTCAACTTCATCTTTGCATTGACACAGAAAACACTAGTTTATTACTAACCATCTTATCAAAGTGTTTTCAAGTGTCAAGAACAGTAGTGAAAAGTATTATCAAGAAATTTCTAAGAGACCCACATAGTGGAGAACAGAGGCAGGAAGTGCAAGATTTCAAAAACTTGAAAAGGGCATCTTTTTCGCTGTGGGTGATGACCCTGTATAGAAGTTACCCACCCAAGACAATTCTGACCCAGTAAAAACACTTGGACTTATTAAGAACTTTATCTTTTATAATTGTGACTCTTCTTAGAATTTCTACACAGATAACTGGATCATTGCCGGTTGCATCACTGATGTTGCCCACTGACCTCTCGGCGCATGGCACAGTGCACTGTGATGATGACGAATCCCTGGACTGAGTCAAAGACGGCAAAGAGCACCTGGAAGAGGGTTGATCGGCGGTCTGTGATGGCCAGCACAGCTGACATCCATGTGAGTGCCAACAGAGGGAGAACCACACAAGAGCTCCATAACGACGCCCTGTGCAGA
Source organism: Carassius auratus (assembly GCF_003368295.1). Classification (NCBI taxonomy): domain Eukaryota; kingdom Metazoa; phylum Chordata; class Actinopteri; order Cypriniformes; family Cyprinidae; genus Carassius; species Carassius auratus. Next base: position 9,972,445 of record NC_039261.1, on the reverse strand, counting down.
AAGAACACAGAGCAACATGCAGTTCATCCTCCATGCAGCGAGGTGGCGACATCACTGCACCTGGAATCATTAGCAATCAGATATTATCATGATTTGAGTTGAGTTATGGGGGTGTTGATGAGGTTTAGAAACCAGCTCTGCACCACAGGCATTTAACTGAGTGTCAATACAGCGCAAATGTACTGTACAGTAATAAATGTTTATAATAAATAAATGTACAGTAATTAGAAACCTGATATCACAGACCTAGTGACTGCTACATTTTATTTATGCAACATGGTATTGAAAGAGTATTTCAAAAAAGAAAAGAAAAACTGTAGCAGATTTCCAATTTACAGATAATTTTTTTTAAAGAAAATTGTATATAATTATTTTAGATTGTAAGTATCCCATAAATCAATAAAATCATAATAATATTATGATTATGATATCAAAATAAAACTCAGTAATGTATGTATTTTGTAATTTATTGCTGTTTTATATTTTATTCATAGTATATTGAATTAATATACCAAGTTAAAATATCAACACTTAAAACAAATAAATAAATAAATAAATAAATATATATATATATATATATATATATATATATATATATATATATATATATATATATATATATATATATATATATTACATAAAATTTAAAATTTAAAATTTTTATTTAATGTATTTTCACAAAATTAATGACATTTCACAAATATTTTTGATTAATTAAATGCATCTTATAAATGAATAAAATCAATAATATCAAATTCTGTAGTTTATTTATTTTTTCAATTTACTGTTGTTTGAAATTCAGTCCATTGTGTATTACATTACTAAGTTAACAGTAACACTTTTTTAAAAAACACTTTTTAAAACATTTTGCATTTACATTTCCTCCATATGTAGCAGATTTACAAGTTTTTTTTTTGTATTTATTTATTTATTTTTTATAATTTGATGATTTTATCTTGCAGGAAACTAATTTTAAAATGGACCATTTTCATAAGGGAATGACAACGTGATCATGCAGAAGACATAATAATACTAATACTAATACTAATAATCATTTTCTTTTTTCCTTCAATGAACAGATACATAGTCAATCCAGTTAGGACACACACTCACTTTATTTGCAAAACAGTCAAAATATTGCTGTTCATAATGCTGAGCGCACATACTAACATGCCCTGATGAATTTCCAACATGTTGCTAATCCTACCGGAGTGTTTTGGTTCTGCATCACGCAGAGCCTATTTAGATAAATATCAGGTGTCAGTAAGGACTGTCCGCCTGAGCTCAGCCAAGCAAGGGCTCACCGCAGCTGGGCATCAATTTAACATCTTCACGCTGCACTGACTCAGTCTCCTGCATATGACTGCGATGGGATGGACATTAGCAATGAGACAGAGGAAGAGATTTGCTTCTATGCAAATCTTCAGTGTGATTTCTAATGCTCATGTAAGAACAATGCAGACAAGATTGGGCTGGTAAACGTGAAACAGTGTGCCCTCCCCTAACTAACTGTGGAGAAAGAGCGTGGGGTTGGGATGGAGCAGGAACACCGACATCAAAGAAAATGAGGCAATTGGTGGGATTATGTGAACATAGTCCTCCAAACTTCCTTTTGGAAGTCCTCTTTATTAAATTCTATGAATGGAAGTTGTTTTATGGCACCACATACACATGCCCCATATTTATACTCAGATAGCGGAGACAGAAAAGCAGACAACAAGGACAAGATGAGGAAAAACAAAATGACAAAGAGAAAAAGGAACAGAGAAGCGATATCATTCATTTCATTATCATTTCAATGACATGACTCCCTCCAGCAAATAGCAGAGAAGAGTCCAATTTATCCAAAGCCAAAAGAGTCAGAGGTGGCCCTTGATCCACGCTCTGGTTCTTTACCTCTTCAAAGAGCACTACCCTCCATGTTTGTGTGTATGTGCATGTATTTGTGTTTTCGAAATGGCTGTCAATTTAACACATTCCTTTTACTTAACAATAATAATAATAATAATAATAATAATAATAATAATAATAATAATAATAATAATAATAATAATAATAATAATACATTTTAATTAATTTATTAATGATATATACAAATATAATTAATATTTAATAAAATGACAGGTTTTTTATTTATTTTTGTATTTTTATTTTTTGCATGGATTTTCCTATCATTAGAGCAATTTGGTACAGTAAGTACCACTTCCATGCTTTTGCAAAATAAATAAATAAATCATTTTACGTTTTTGTCTAATTTTAGAGTTTAAGTATTTTTAAATCCTTGAAATAAGATACAAAGCAATATAAATACTTTTAGTAAGTGTAGTTCATCTTACAAATATTTTCTTTAAAAAAAAATTCTATTCCACTGGTAAACTTCCTCTTTTTTATGTAAACACGTGCTAGACAGACATCTTTGATCACTGCGTTTGTGTCTTGCATATGACACGGTGTCCTAAAAATGCTCAAAATTAAAAAAAGATACACTTAAAAAAAAAAAAAAAAAAAACGCATCTCGAGAACTTGTGTTTTTCCCCTTCCACCGCCAACACCTTGCATTTTTTTTAAACGAAACCGTTTTCTGTGTTAAAGGGCCCTAAGTCTGTCTTGGACACTTTTATAATTCAAAATACATTGCACTGAACAGTGGTTTATGTACACTTATATTTGACAGATAAACAATATATTGATTTCCAAAGCCATCTTTGCTATATCTTTTTAATGATTTGCAAAAGAAAATTATGTAGTCTGCAGACAGGAGGGTGGCTCTTTGAAGAGTTTCTGTTTCTTACTGTCAGTGTTGGGCTCTACAGATAGAAAAAGAGAGAAAAGAAAGCCACAGAGAAAGAAAGAAAGAGATAAAGAGAGAATATGGAATGAGACTAACATGGCACTGCTGGCGGTAGAGCTGGACAGGGCGGTACTGGAGATCACGCCGCACTTGGAGCATTTCAGGAGCAGCCTGTTACGCGCTTCCAACGGCGGACTTCAGGACCCAATACAGACACACACACACACACACGCACGCACACACACACACACACATTTATATATATATATATATATATATATATATATATATATATATATATATATATATATATATATATATATATATATATATATATATATTCATACGGGAATATATAGAAGTAGGGAGGTAAAGAGGAATATATATAAAAAAAAAAAAAAAAAAAAAAAAAAACTCATAAATATCCATCCACACACACACACAAACGCCACAAAGGTAAAAGGTTTGAATGTAGGATGTAGGGGAATTGATAATGGAGTGATAATGACAAAACACACACATAAGGAAAGGGAACACAAAATACAAAATAGAGAGGAAAAAAGAAAGAGAAAGAGAAAATTAAAGTAATGCCAAGAAAACAGCATCAAGCAATGATCAACAGCAATGACAGTGAGATCTGTAATGAATGTCACAGCGTGAAAGTAGCTCGCGTGTGTGTGAACGAGAGAGAGAGACGATGATGGCAGGAAAATGAGAAAATGGAGAGAAACACAGTAGAATGCGACCACAGATCATTAACAATCAGCAGATGAGGCAGATGGGAGCTGCAAAGACTAACCTACTTCAGCTGCTCGCTGAAGTGTGTGAGTGTATTAGAGGAGTATTTGTGTGTGAAAACAGGAGAACGGCTGCTGTGGAGAGAAGAATAGTCTCTCGCTGTCGACACACACACACACACACACCTGATACCACCCATGACCCCCTGATTTATGTAAACATTGTTAGAAAGCAGATCAGCATGTCCAGGTTGGTCTCCCTCAGGTCATTAACCAGGAAGTTCAGTTTTTAATGAACCCTGTTACAATCCCCTTCAGCTTTACGAGTAAGAGTCTGAGATGCAAAAGTGGCACAAAAAATGTAAAGGACATTTAATATATTTTTTTTTAAATCAGGAAAAATGGATTATGTATGTGTGAATGTGAATACAAATGTATTTTGTCTTGTGCCACTGGGATATTTTCCCACTTTGTTTTAAGTGAAGAAATGTTTAAATTAAGTGAGATTTATGCTAAAACCAACTGAATTGGAAAAATACAAGTTACACCTATATTCGTGATATATTCTTAGAAATTACTGACGTCTTGGAAAATTGCATTTTTTTGGTAAATTATTCTTGTTTTAAGGACCAGGCTGGGACTTTACATTGACTACATTGTTACAAAAATAATAATACAAATAAATAAATAAAACTATTTCACATGAATTCTGTTCTTTTGAACTTTCAATACATCATAGAATCCAATTGTATACATTGCTGTCTTGGTGCCAGCCAATCACTGCATTGCTGATCATGGTTTCAAGTATGGCTATATCTACCCTTTTTAATGAACATGACAACAGAAAGTCATTTTAGACAACATAATCTAGACATTTTCTTATAATCTGCTAACTTGTTTGAAGAGCCAAATTATCTAGAGATCAGTTATCAGGATTAAAACATCTGTCAAATCATCTCAGATGTATTAAGCAAGGTGTGAAGAACAGACCCCAGCACTTCAGCATTGATAATAACAATAAATTTGAAATTAAGACAAACATTTTGTTTTGGCTAAATGGAATTCATTTGTCCAGTGCTTTATGGCTTTAGTGAACAGACATCCTACACATGACCCAAACTCGACAGTTAATTAAACTCGCTTAACTGTATGGAGAGTAAATAAAATACGCAAAATCAGTACATGCATATACTTTATCTCATTTGGTTTTAATTTAGTGTGGGTTCTGATATGCTGATTTAAAGTGTAAAGTCATGTCACATACTTGGAGAAGGTGCTCTGAATATCAGAAATATGGAAATGAAGGGCACTCGGGATCAGCCATTAAGAGAAGAAGCAGCTTATTACAACTGTGGACTTGTGTTTCATTTACACACACAGCCTTAAAACACAGAAAGCATGATGCTAAATTTAGTTTAGTATTTAATTTACTAAAAAAGACTGTTCAGGAAATATGTCCACCACCTCAATAATAATAATGATAATAATAATAAAGGATTGTGAATAAAATATGATTAAGGTTTCTTGCTAAGGGGGTTTTGCACTTATTGCACTTATTGCTTATTGGCCCACTTCCAATGATCTGATACTGTGGTCTCTAGATATGGCCTGGGTCCCTCCTTGAGGTCTATTTTATCGCCCACCAGGTGTAGTCAGATTGCTTTAAAAATTAGTTGGACATGAGGTAACATTCATGCACAAAGTCCTAAAACCTACTGTAAATATGAGCAATGAACAATGATGTTTGCTGAACTAAAAAATCATTGCAGAAGCATATGCACTGTATGTGAAAGACAGCATGAGACAGTGTGTGAATATGAAAATGAATGAATTTAAACTCTAGGGCATTTTTATATCAAAGCCACTATCTTAAAAATCCCATAGTTAGCCATTGCAACTCCCAATATGCATAAATCTCCGTTCTACATAAACATTACAGAAGAAAAAGGTGGAAAAAAGACAAATCAATTAGGGCAAAATTGCAGAATGTACTCTTGCCTGGAGGGATTACAAATAGCCAGTCATTGGATTAGCTCAGATCTCTGATTAGCCTCTCATTCAATTAGTAAGACCCACAGTTTCCTGCCAAGACGTCGGTATGGTGGTCCACCAAAGCAATGCCACATATCTAAATGACAGTTTTACAGCGTACACTCAATGCGGAGAGGCTATTGGTAGCTATTAGATGCACTAATTCAGTTGCACTGTGAGCATTAAGGCTGCCTCATGCCTTCAGTATAGAACTAGTGAAAACATGTTCATGCATGACAATGAGCTTGACAGGAGTTGAACCGTGAGCTCATTTTAAACAATGTAGAGCACTTATCTTTGCTTAAAAATGGGGGTTTCTGATGTAGCGTTAGTTTAATTAAAGACGAAGGGCTGGGGGAATGCTCTTGAAGTTCCCAGGTAGGGGATTCATGGAGCGCAATGGGAATATTCAATCTCTCAGTGCGATTTAGCCTCTCGTTTGAGGTGAGGGATGTGGCGGTCCACTCATTAACACAAGTGTTTAATGGATCGCTCTGCTTTGTGTCCAATCAAACAAAGGCAAAACAGAACAAACGTTTTAAAAGCACAAGGGCTCTTTGATCCTGTCAGTATATGCAGTTACATGAACAATGAATATACACTTAGCTAATGACAGAGCTATCAGAGGACTAGACTGAGGTTAGCGGGCCAGCAAATCAATACAAGTCCATTAATGAAGCTGTCATATCTTGGCTTTCAGTCTGATGTTTTTCAACTTTTAGTGGGTGTGTGTGTGTGTGTGTTTGTTTGTGTGAGAGCGAGAGATAGAAAATGAGTGACAGAATGAGAAAGAGAGAGAGAGTGCATGGGTAATTTATTTCACCCATACAAATACTTGACAAGATATTTTCAAACCTCCGGCTAGTGGTAAATGAGTGACTTGGTACAAATCCAGAAATAGATGAGTATCACATAGTCATCATTTTGCCCTTCACTTACCCTGCTCTCTGCTTCTTGGATTTGTCTGAGATACCATCTCTAGACATGAGCTTGTTGAAGACCACTATCCCAATCAGCATGTTCACCTGCAGGAAAGAGATAGAAGGTGTGTTATTTGTTTTGTTAGAACCATCATGATTCATGTGGTGAGAGCAGTGTTGTTTGTTAGCAAAAGGGTACTGCTCCATTCAGAACTGAAACAAGGATGCCTTTTAAACTCAAACAGACAGACAGACAGACAGACAGACAGGCAGACAGACAGACAGACAGGCAGACAGACAGACAGACAGACAGACAGGCAGGCAGGCAGACAGACAGACAGACAGACAGGCAGACAGACAGACAGGCAGACAGACAGACAGACAGACAGGCAGACAGACAGGCAGGCAGGCAGACAGACAGGCAGGCAGACAGACAGGCAGGCAGGCAGGCAGGCAGACAGGCAGGCAGGCAGACAGGCAGGCAGGCAGGCAGGCAGACAGACAGACAGGCAGGCAGACAGGCAGGCAGACAGACAGACAGACAGACAGACAGACAGACAGACAGACAGGCAGGCAGACAGGCAGGCAGGCAGGCAGACAGACAGGCAGACAGGCAGACAGACAGACAGACAGACAGACAGGCAGACAGACAGACAGACAGGCAGACAGGCAGGCAGACAGACAGACAGACAGACAGACAGACAGACAGACAGACAGACAGACAGACAGACAGACAGACAGATAGATAGATAGATAGATAGATAGATAGATAGATAGATAGATAGATAGATAGATAGATAGATAGATAGATAGATATAATGAAAGACAGACAGACAGACATAAATCTAAGTGGAATAAAATTATTTAGTACTTTTGGCCAGAATTTGATATAGATAAACTCAGGGTAGTGTGAAAATAAAGCATTGTTGCATGGTGACATTTAGCCCTGGAGCATTTATAGCAGTGGCTCTCTAACAGCGTGTGACAGGTGTTGTAGATTTAAGTCTGGAAGCAAATGAGCAGGTGGGATAATGAAGGAACAGTAATGCCCCCATGTCTCTCACCCACTCTCTCTCTCTCAGCAGATTGTTGTCCAGTCCGCTTCAGCCAGCTGCCCACTGGACAGCACTGAAGAGGAGCTTAGACAAAGGCCATGGAAAGACCACACACACACACACACACACACACACACACACACGCACACACACACACACACACACGTGCTACTGACACAGGATTTGAGCCAAGCCTATACTCTTTATCTTGTATTACAACAGGAGGGCATATGGTTGTAGGTCACAAGACTGACAATCTCTTCCTGTTAACTGACACCTGACTGCTTTGCACCAGCACATGAACAGTGACTACAGCAGCTGCATTCAACTTTGTTAAAGCAGCAGTTTATTGCACAAAAAAACAACAACAACAACAACAACAAAAAAAAAAAACAGCTGTACTGGATTTGATTTGAAACCCATAATAACATGCATTTAGTACAATGTTGTTATGATGCTTACACTGCTAAGCTTAAGTGGAACACATACTGTACAGTCCCTCCAGAAAAACGCAGATTTTTTGGTGATTGTTGCGGGAAAAAAATCCTTGATTTTGCGGTACGTTTTCTAAAAAAATGCGATGGAATATGCGGGATATTTTTGCAATTTTATGCAATGAAATTGTGTGAACTTGCAAAAACTGCAGTTTGATGAAAAAGAGAAAAAAAGGTGATTCCTCCAACACCTTTTTCTCATTAGGCTACTACCTTAATTAATTATTACCTCCTATGATAAGCAAGCATACTAAATCACAGAATATTTAAGTTGCAATCTCTTACTGCAACGTAAATTATTTTACATACTACTAATATAATTACAACTGTAAGTTTTTGGTACTGTTCTGTAACAAAAAAAGTGCAATCTTACAACTGTAAAGTTGCATCAACTTCTGAATGAAACTACAACAGTGTTAGTAGCCTAGTGAGAAGGGTGTGGGGGGAATCACCTTTTTTTCTCTATTTCATCAGTTTTCGCAAGTTCTTGCAATATAATTTGGCTCCACTGTCATGTAACAAATCGGGAAACTGCTTCGCGCTTTCTTTTGAGCTTATTTTTGTTGGCAAATAAGAATGATTTGCACGCTTCAAGTTTCACCCTGGTTTCACCACGGGGTTTGCAGATGATGTTCACATCACGTAATTACGTCACTTCATAAGATTCCCATGGCAATCGGAGGAAAATGGCGCTTAACGCGTGTGAAGTAAACATTTTTCAACTTTCTGCTAATATATATGTGAGTTTTTTTGCAACGAAAATACAGGGATTATGAAATCATGCCAGCCCCGCATATTTTGCTTTCGGAAATCTGCAATTTATGTGGCAAAAGAGCGGTGTATTTGAAAAAAATAAATATGCGGCCTTTGGCTGATTATGCATTAAATCAGGCGATCGCATAATCGCGTTTTTCTGGAGGGACTGACTGTAGGTAATATTAAGTTAATACTGTAGGTTAACATTTAGATTTGTAAGAAAAAAAATGGTAACACTATAATACATTTAATTATGGACAAGTTAATTTACAGCTATCATTTAAATGTTTGGGGTTAGTAAGATTTCTGTTTAAAAAAGCCTCTTATGCTCACCTAAGCTGCATTTATTTGATAAAAAATATAGTAAAAAGACTAATATTAAATAGTATTTCAGTTTAAAATAACTGTTTTCTATTTTAATATTTTAAGATGTATTTTTTATATAAATTTAGCACTTTACTTAATTCTTCAGTGTCATATTATCAAGATATTATTGTGATCCACAGCTGTGTTTTTGTTTAGTGATAGTTGCTCATGAGTCCCTTGTTGGTCCTGAACAGTTGAACAGTTGAATAGCTGTCTGCTATTCTTCAAAAACATCCCTCATGTCCCACACATTTTTTGTTTTCCAGCATTTTTGTGTATTTGAACCCTTTCCAACAATGACTGTAGGATTCTGAGATCGATCTGAGGACAACTGAGGGACTCATGTGCAGCTATTACAAAAGGTTCAGACACTTACTGATGCTCCAGAAGGAAAAACAATGCATTAAGAGCCAGGGGTTTAAACTTTTAATGAGAATTGAGATGTGTAAATATTTCTTATTTTGCCTAAACATCATATTTTTTTTTTTCATTTAGTCCTGCCCTTCAGAGACTAGATAATTATATAGTTACATGTTTTCCAGAAGTCAAAATAATTTAAATTAACCCTGATCTTCAAATTCAAAATGTTTTCACCTACCAGCTCTTAATGCATTGTTTCTCCTTACTGACCCCAGAGTTTTGAATGGTACTGCATTTTGTTCATAATACATTTACCGCAATTTGTATTCATTTATCAACATTTTATAAATTAGATGTTGAGATAAATAAATAAATAAATAAATACTCTAAAAGTATTATTCATTGTTAATTCATGTTAGCTTTTCTGTTAAGTAATGTTTTACCCAAGTGTTATTGAAAAATATATTTTGAGATGAAACAATAATCATCTGGACCCAAAAAAGACCCCTGTTGAAAAACCCTGCACTGAATGAACACTCAGCCTGTTCATTCTGCTTTGGAGAGCATACCAAGTCCACCATCCAACCTACCAAGTCTAACATGTTTACGAGTGCTGTTGGTATTCCCATCATGCGAGGCGCTAGCTTAGACAATAGGTCTTCCGTTTTACTATTTGCTAGAGGCAAGATTAATTATTTTTCCATTAATTAGATTTGCCTCTCCAAGGAGGGAGCCAGCATCTCCAGATGCCCAAATCTCATTTGCAGTTGTTTGTTTGAGTGGGCCGCTTCACGACACCACCAAGAAACAAACAACGCAAATCACATCTGACCATGAAAAACAATGCAAACATCTCACAGAAAACACACAGCACCTGAAACTGGGGCTTGTGGATGATACACACACACACACACACACACACACACACACACACACACACTTTGGTTGCTTTGGGCTAAGCTCATCAAGTTCACTCGTGAATTTTAACCTGACACACACTGATGAAAAATACACACATTTGAAATGAGGCAGGCCTCAACTCTAATCTCATTCGTGATTTTTCTCTTCGACTGCCGGCCTGATATATTTAAAATGCATATTAAAGTGGGTGGAGCTCATGTTGGTTAAATCTAGCCAATGAAAATGCAGAAAGTCTGAAACCTACCAGTACAATGACAGCAGCGGGGCCGACAAATGCATACAGCAGCCCTCCTTCCAGAGACAACCAACAACTGAAGATGAGAGAAAGAAAGAGATACAGTGAAATATAAACACTGCAAACCACACGCCAGAGTTGAGAAAATCTTCATCTTACTACTTGATTACTGGAAATGTCATATTGTTAAAGTGCTTTCATTGCAGAGACCAAATAAAAGACAGATACAGATATTGCCTGTTAAAATTCTTCACAAACATGCAGCTTAACAAAAGCTGGAAGGTCATACTTTATAGATGAGCATTTTTAATCATGATTTTAATAGAGCTATTTCAATATTTGCAAATGTTCTGGTCAAGTGCAATCAAACAGATTTCAATTTATTTTGTATTCTGGAGTCCTTGTGAAATGTCCTCTGCGAAAAGATCATAGACGTATGCTCTCAATCATGCATACGTCTGTAGAGAAGAGAGCCTGTGAAGTAAGCAGGCTGTTACTGAGCCCGGCGGTGAGGTTATCTGAGGCTGCTGACTTCTTGGCAGTGTTTCCAAAATGTGTCCTTTGGTTTGAGGGGAATCCATGTGTCAGACGTATCCAGTTAATGCGCTCAAAGGCCACCATTGTTTTCAGCTTTTAGTCAGGGAGCCCCCTGGTTGAAATCAATTGCTTAGCAGTGCAGTAAAGACAGAAACCATTATATACAGAGCAGCAGAAAATGGCCACCACTTTGTGGGAATCCATATGAACAGAGGAAGTAAAAGACTTTCTGAGGACTCTCTGACCCTAGATTATTGTTAAAAATAATTCCAAAGTAGAAGGCCAACATTAGGCAGCATACACTCACAAAAACACCACATTTCTTGTGTTTGTCTGTGCATCAAAGATGAAATCATATCCGTTGGTAAAACCTTGGCTATTTTGGATTTCAAATATATATATTTTGGTCACACTTCGACACATTACACTTTGGTCCAATTCAGTTTTTACCTAAAATAAAACTAAAATAAAAATAAAAAAATAAATCCTGATTTGCTCCTTTGTTAAGTTTAGATACTGTGTAAGATTAGGGATGTAGAATATGGTCATGCAGAATATCTCTATACTTAACTATAACCTATTATTTGTTCATTATTCTCTTGAAATGAAAATTATGATATTTTGATAAAAAAAAAAAAAAAAAAAAATTATATATATATATATATATATATATATATATATATATATATATATATATATATATATATATATATATATATATATATATATATATCAAATTCATCTTTCTTAGAATTGTGAAATTCTATATAATGGAATAAAATGTGTCGTATATATTGCAATAAATGTAAAACGCGATTTTCTTCAGTTTCACTTACAATATTTTTTTAGGCTTGTCATTTATGCTAAATGTTTATTTTATTATTCTTGTTCTGCTCTGAATACTAGTAAATTTTAAAGGGTCTATGTCACGATGTGGGAAGATTTGCATAACACCGCCCAAATGTTCATGCAAAGAAAGAAGCCATAACTTTGATTCTAGCTGTTGCCTCTGGTGCCATGTTATGAAGATGCTGTTTCGTTTGTTAAAGAGAAAACACTTTGTTTGGCCTTCCAAAAGAGAACCCAACTAGAATGGAGGACATTTTCCTGATCCTGGTAGAGTAGAATACAATTCTGTTGTAGAATACAACGCGAGTTTTGAGCAGTGTAGAGTAGAGCTTGTTGTTTGTCGTTTCTCAGAGCACAAATGCAGACATGGGTTTATGTCTAAGCGGTGCGATGCAACACAACGTGTAAAAATACAGTATAAGTCATTATAATCAGTAATTATGTCCCCACTGGATGAAAAACAGCTTGTTTGTTATGGGTTTTATTGTTTTTGGTCTTGTTGCGTTACATCACGCGAGCACACCTCACTTCTCAGACCGATGAGCCTTGTAAAAAACAGTGTGTTTCAGAAAGCCGAGTCATATGAGAATAATTTACAGTATGTGGAAAATTATGTTTTTTTTTTTTAACCTTAATCTGCTTAAACACATTTCATTACACCAAATACACAAAATAATGTTCTTTTTAGCAACATATGACCCCTTTAAATTATTCATTTTGTAGTGAGGGGAATTCAATGCATTTTTATAGTGGTTGTTTTGTTTTATTTACCAGTATTTTACATTATGCTGAATGTAACTTACAGAAAATCCAAAATTACCCACTACCCATTTTACCAAATACTCTGTGATCATACAAAATTACTATACTATATAAATATATTGATGTATTTTAGATGTACTGTAGGTACTTCTGTATTTATTTTAACATCCAGAGACTTGACTTAATCTTGACATACTGTAACCCTCAAAACAGAACCAGAACAATGTTTTAATGTTACATATATGCGTTCTTTGAGAAACTGTGCTGCATCAGTGATACTTACTAACTTGGCGTGCCGTAACCTCTGGCCCGGGTAAAACCCACAGATACAGCGACCACAAGGGCTGGAAGACCTGAAAGATAAAGCTTATGATAAGAAAAGAGGGAAAATACAACCCACTGAAATTGAAAAGTTTTTTAAATTAGTATTTTAATGCAAAATGTAGTGGCAAAGTTGATTGAATTTATTCACTAATAAAGAATATTGAGTTGAAATTCTGAAAAAAATAAAAATAAAATTGGCAATTTGAATATTGACATGCAGTGAAAGTTAAGAGATTTTATACATTTAGCCTGCAAGATAAAATTGCACACCACGTATAATAACAGAGGACAAGCACTGCTAAAAGGAAAGTTATGAACAGAAAATGCGACCTAGAATTTTTTATTTTTTCAGAACCATTAATGGCAAATGGCCAGAGGCTGGAGGGGAAGTTAGCTGAAGTAATCTCCTCTCACACTGGTGACTTTCTGTAGCTTGTGCCCTTTTCATGGACAAATGCACATGGCATACAGGTACACCATTCCCCCTGTGCGCAGTGCCCTCCCAGACCCCAGACAAGCTACTTTAGCAGAGAGCAATTCCCATGGGTCTCAGTGTATGTATCTTTTTTCAGGAGGCCGAAGAGTAGCAGTGTAAACGTTCCTGTCTGTGTTCTCTAAAAGCGCTCCACAGGGCAAGTACACAGAGCAAGCACTGTGACCCTCTTATAGAAAAACTGAGAATGCTAGCTGAAACCAAAAAGCTTTAATGACGTATAGTATAATGACATTAAATGCACATTACTGTGTTTTGCTTCAGGAGTTAGTTTTCAAATGCATATGTTTCAAATGTTTCAGTTCAGAATTCCAAGGGCACAAAGTGTAAAATAACATGGTCAGTACAGCCAATTTGTTTTAATTAAAGAGCAGGTCATATGGGCTTTTGAAAAATATATCTTTGGCAATTTATAACATAGCAATTAAAATTGAAACAATCTGCAAAGGTGTTAATCAAAAAAATGCATGATAAATAAAGATGTTTTCTCTCAAAAGAGAAAGAAGGTTCGGAATCGCCTAAACAAGTCATCATATTTTCAAATCTTTTGCCTGTAACCAGTATATGTCACTTGGTAACACATTTGCATAATCCCCGCCTGCCCACAAAATACAAACAGAGTCTGACCTGCCCATAAACACTTCTGTTATTAGTGTGTTTACATCAAGATGAGATAACTCTGTGTTCAAGGATACCACAGAAATACAATTCAAACTTTTTGTTGTGTGCTGTCATTTAACTGAGGACTGCTTCTCTATTCTTGGCTTTTCATCTTTGTTGGCTTCTAATCTTCTTTTTTTTTTTGACTAACAAGCATCTCCAAACCACAACCTGTAAGTACGATTGATAGGTTGTGTGTACAATATCAACTGAGCGCTCAAAATGTCAAATTTTTGTGCCAATGTGTGATGTATACCTAGTGCAGCTTTAGGTTTCCATGTAAAGCACGGTATTACTATTATTCTTACTGAAGTAGTTCTGATAATTCGCTGTGAACCTAAGAATGTGTCGATTTATGTAGACTGACATTGCTCTAATTACTTTATGTAAAAATAAAGAATGTAGTGAAGCACACATTTTATAATCATATTGAAATTTCCTGTTTATTTTGCTGCACTGGCAGTTATAGGGTTAATGCGGGAGATACGAACGGATGTTAGGCTGGTCCACCTGTGATACAGCTGTCCTGGATTATAAATTAAGACAGCGTCTTTTGTCTGTTGTTCTTAGAATATTAAAGTAGACATATTTTGGTATACAATCTGTATTGTTTCATCAGTTACTCACCTTAGCACTTTGCTAACGTACCCCTCATTATCATTTTAAGTGTTCACAGTTTAGCAGATAAACTTTAGCTGTGGGCATGATTCGCTTGAATAATTGTTTTTGTATTTTAAGTCATTATTGTAAGAATGGATTGGCGCACTATATTATTGTTTTTTTTTTAAGTAAATTGTCAATAGCAGTGCTTGTAGAGAAGGCTTTTAGAAGGGAGGGGTTTGCTCCGAACTTGCTTGGAACGAATATTTTCGAAATCACTGGCAAATGCCTCTAATATTAAATGTATTCTGACTTTAATTACAATGTTTTCTGACTTAAACTTTATATATACATGTTTATATAGAGAGTGATAAAAGAAAAAAAATGAAAGAATGAATGTGACATGCAGTAAGATTATGTAAGATTATATAATTATATATAATATTATACAATTGTTTATATATATATATATTTGTATTTTCTTTGCAAGATTCTATATAATATAAAATGCATTTTACTGTTTAGTATACAGCAGTAAACACTATCATAGCTAAAGACCTTTTCAGAATGATGTTTCCCATCTTAAGACTGAGGAAGGTGTACTTATTGGTCCTTGATTACACTTACATGTACATGGACCTTTACTTTGTAAAATCCCATCCTCCCTCTCCTCCCGGTGTGTGTGAGGGCTTCCTGGCCTCTCCTGCTGGTGTCATCCCTATTGTGTTTGCCATCACAGTCAGGGAGGCCAGCTTTAACTCATGTGCTAATTAGACCTATCCATTCTTCTCGCTCTATGTCTGTGTGCCACGTCCACACATAATGAGCTGTCCTCTGAAATATTCATGTAATTAACAATGCTCTGATTAACTCTGGAAATTAAAGGCAATTAGAAAAACTCCGGTTTAGAGAACAGGATTGAAAGACGTAGGAAGGGAGGGGATGAACGGGATCCAAATGTGGCTCTGGAGGAAGGAGCGCACAATGAAGGAACATGAGTTTGCTCTGGATTCAAGCTGTGATCATTTCATACTGTAACCTGCGGGGGGAGGGGGGTCAAAGTTTGGATAGCTAGAATAGTCAGTTGGCTCCTTCTGGTCAATTCTGTAAACATACTACACTATGTGGGCAAAATAATGTTTCTTTGTGGATGGCCGTTCAAAAGGAGCTGTATGTTGTAATAATTTACTTTTCCAGCAGCATAAAAATATATATATATATATATATATATATATATATATATATATATATATATATATATATAAAACTGAGACACAAACAGAAATCTTAAAAATATCAAATCTTTATATAAATGTAATATAATATAATTAGGGCTGGTAAATTATTATTTTTTTAATCTAATTAATTACAGGATGTGGTGATTAATTAATCAAATTAATTGCACATAAAATTTGTTGAATTTACTCTGAAAAGATAATTTAACATTTGCACTCGTGTGATATTGCACTTAGCCTACTTCTTGTGTAATATTTCTTAACTTTGTGAAG
Source organism: Carassius auratus (assembly GCF_003368295.1). NCBI lineage: Eukaryota > Metazoa > Chordata > Actinopteri > Cypriniformes > Cyprinidae > Carassius > Carassius auratus. Next base: position 9,956,046 of record NC_039261.1, on the reverse strand, counting down.
TAAATATGAGACAAAATTTCAAACAGGGGCATTTTGCCCCATATCTTGAATTTAGGGATATTCTCTAGGCTCCATCACACAGTAAGTTGTTGCCCTGCCTCATATTAGTTATCGATCGACTTTATGAAATGGCAGATGATCCACATAGGTCTGGGGCAGGGCAAGTGCGTTAAATGCGTTAATAATTTTAACGCATAATTTTTCTCCATAATTAATTAATCTAATTAACATGTTAAATTACCAGCCCTAAATATAATATATCTTACAACAGACAGGGTATAATGCAGGCAAAAATAAATAAATAAATGTCTCACTGGTGAAACACACACACAAACGTTCCACTGTTATTTATTTAACCAGTAAGTTCTGACAAAGAGCCCAGTCACATTAGATAGATAGATAGATAGACAGATAGACAGATAGATTGATTTTGAGTAACATGAGTGATACTTTTTGGACATCCAAGTTAGAAATCTACCACTTCCCTGAGGGCGACAATGATATTCCACAATATCTGTAAAGGGCATCTATGAATTAATGGAACTGATAGTGGATCAATAAGTTACAAAAGAAGTATGCGTTTTCTACTGCAAGTGCTTGAATGTCCTTTCAGATCCCACCAGTGTTAAGATGGCTGCACACAATGCATTTCTAATCAACCATCAGGCATCTATGTTTTGTAATACAGAAGTAACATTGAGCTTCTGTGGCATGCTTATGGTGTGTCATTGGGCTCCACTAAAGCACATAGACATTGCAGATAATCTGATGTGACTGAATTGATAAGAGCTGGCATGTTATACTCCTATGGATTAAAAAAAAAAAACTGAAGCTGAAGCATTACAATAACATCACTTTTGACCTTCAATGTTAGTTTTTGGTATGTGTGCGGGTGTCCTACCCCAGCCCAGGCACAGGAAACGCTTGCGAATGAGGCGGGACCTCATCTTGCCAATCACAGCCAGGTAGGACTGCCATGCCTCTGTCAGCACCCAGCAGAAAGAGGCCAGAAAGAAGAAGTGCAAAAAGGCAGCAGTAACAGTGCACAGTCCCTAGAGACAAAAGAGAGAAGAAGAAAGTAAATGGGAGTAAGAAATGATGAAAAAGATGTGAGAGAAAGCAGAGGAAGCAAACAGAGGTGCAAATGGCTCCCAGCTGTACGTTATTGAAGCTGAGAGAGAGAGAGAGAGAGAGAGAGAGAGAGAGAGAGAGAGAGAGAGAGAGAGAGAGATGAAGTGATTGAGAAGGAGAAGTGGGAACGAGCAGTGGACATTAACGAAAGTCCATTTGGAGAGAAAGTGACTTGGTTCAACTTTGGTTTGAAAATGAGCTCTAACTACGAATCCTGTCTAGGCTTTTTTTCCTCGAGACACTACTTAAAAAGTGAAAATGGGTTAGTTACAAGTTGAATAGTATCTCAGGAAAAATGGCAGGCTGAAATTAAAGAAAAGTGTGATTTAAGTAAGCGGCGAAAGCAAATGAGTAGCGGTAAGCAGAGTATCTCGCTGACGTTTTATACAATAATGAGGTGCATATTCTAATGCTAAACACCGGCCTGCTCAGCAAATGACCCAGGAAATGAGAAGGATTTCACACCATTTATGGTTTCCGAAATTAGCCTTATCTGTACTTTCTTAAATGCCGAATATGAGAATTTAGTGAAGTATTAAGTCTGGATCGAGGGGGAAGGGGTCCTCCGTGCGGTTTTCTTTGCAGCTAAGAGTGACAGGTTGGATTTGAATGGCAGCACTTATTTCTCAGGTACCTCTGTAGGGTTCCTCATTGAGACTGTCACAGCTGACATAAAGCTGAGCCTCTTGCGCCTTCCATGTGTCTGTCTGCAGCACGTGCCTGCCTGACTTTCTCAAATTATATTGTGGCCATTTACATGTCATGACAGGCTGGAAAGAGAACAAACAGCAGTTACCTGTACCACAGACAGACGAGTATCTCTATGGAGTCTGGGATCCAAGGTTAAGTGACATTCAGAACTCAATAATTATTCTTTTTTTATGGTACCCTCATTACATGTTACATGCACTTACTACATGCATAATTACATGCAAGTAACCCTAAACCAAACTCGAATCCTAACTCTAAGCATATAGTGCAGTAGGTGGCCAACTAGAATGTGCTTTCTACCACCGTGAATGCTGCTGCCACCGCAACTTTTGACCGCTGAGTGGCACTTTAACCAGAAGTTATCAAACAAACGAATCAAAGCACATTTAAGAAGCCGTCAGCTTTGCCTTCCTGTTGTGTTACATTTGACTGCTGCAGTCGTCAGAAAATTAAAGAAAAACACTGTAGTTAAAATATTTAAATTGCAAAATGTGAAACTGCAATCTTATTCGCAGCATTTTATAATTATTTTTACAATAATATCTAACCTAACCTGTTTTGTATCTGTATTATTTAATGTAAAAGAGATTTATTAAAACAATCAAAATCAACGAATTGGAGCGGCATCAGCTGTTAGATCATTTTAAAATGTCAAATAGCCTTTAATTTACAGGTTATAACTGTACCTGCCTCAGTTGTAGGCTTGTGAAGATTTTTATTTTTAATGTGGATCCCATACTGTAACTTAAAATAAAAGTGCTCTATTACTATTTATATTCAAGTGTTTGTACTGAAAATTATTAATGTGCATGCATGACAAGGAGGCGCCCTCGCGATCATTTGTTTATTAATAAATAATTCAAATGTCTCCTTTTTCACAATTATTAGGCCACATCTGCATCTTAATGCATGTGCTTGAGCGCGGAATATATTAAGGTTCATTATGGATTAGACTGTGTTAATTTAATATAAACGTGCGATTCGTTGAATAATGACAAATGAATGACTAGTAACAAAAAAAATCTTACGACGGGGCAGACCTATCAAATAGCTTCAAGACATCTCTGTTAAAGTTTTTAAAGCATTTTACACGTGTTTGCATAAACTCTGCTTTCAGAACGGTCCGTAATGGAAAGATGCCTTTGTATTGATTTTTACTCTGAAATACAAAAACGAAAATTTAAATAAAATTTATATTTTATGTTTTAAGAATGGTCAACCCTTCTACATTCTGCAGATATTGTTTGGGATTTAGAAAAAAAACAAAAACAAAGATATGGTTCAGTGTATTGGTAATGATTGCATTCTGTGAGAAATTATATTTCAGGTTTTGACTAAATGAAATCATGAAATCGCCCAATAGTGAAACTAAAAATAATTATGATGTCTTGGGACAGTTTCTTATTACTACAATATATTTTTACATTTGTATTGCCAAAACAACTGCAGCGTTGCAATTAAACTGAAGAACTGAAAATAGTACAAAGCAGCATAGGCTTTAAGGTTAGAACAAAAGTTTTAGTCTTTATGTCAGATGCGCGTCTCTTTCGCCAGATTCTTTGTCTCTCTTTCAGAAACGCCTTATCTCTGCTGAGATAAAACAAACCATATTATATTGTATGTAATACTCTGTAGGCCTATGCAGTTGCAAAACTTGCAAAAGCTAAACCAAACGAGGCATTTGTCTTAAAACCAGTCTGATCTCACTGCAATTCATACATATTTTACGAGGTGGATAATTCATATGAATTTGTATGACCTCTTTCATATAAATTCCTACGATTTGTGCTAAATCGTACAGACACTCGGACTAAACCTGTTCTGCAAGTTTGAAACCCTTATCAGGCACTGTCCATATGAAAGAGCAAGAGATTCACACCTTTATTTTTCAACCCCCACAAGCTATACAAGAACTACCCCCAAACCCCAACCCCCTCCAGCTCTCTCTTTATATATATCAGGCCCGGATTGGCTAATTGGGAGCACCGGAAGGATTCCTGGTGGGCAAGTCTGTTTTTTTTTTTGGCTGCGAGGGTCATATGTTGTCATGCTGCTGGGTTGAAATATGCTACCTGCACTCACAGCAGCCCTATATTATTTTTTGAGATAGTTGAGATAGTGAATTGGTGGGGTTTTCTTAATTGTGATCCAAAATCATCACAATTTAAAGAGCCAGACTACTTCAGTCTGTGTGCATTGAATTTATTTAATACACAAGTTTTGCAATTTAAGTTGAATTACTGAAATGAACTTTTCCACAGCATTGTAATTTATTGAGATGTACCTATATATATATATATATATATATATACAAAAAAAAAAAAAAACTACATAGGGGCTACTTCCATAAACACAAAAGTAATATTTATTTAGTTTAATGAGTTAATTTAATAAATTCATGATGGAAGGAAATATAATTCCCCAGAATACTCTAATATCTTCAAAATGGAGCAAAACATAAAAGAAACAAGATGTGAACCTAAAAAGTTGTTCTTTCTCAGCTCTTTCTCTCATACACATGAGAGAAACACACACACATACTCACCTTACTGAGAGTTTGGGACTGTCCCACCAGTATCAGCACATTGGAGGCCAGTATGGACAGACAAAAGTTCACCAAGATGATGGACCTCTCTGAACGTATGTACCTAAGAACCAAAGAAAGACAAGAAAATCACTTGCTGACAACTTTAACAGCAACATTGTGCGGGTATTATGCCATTATTATCTTAACAAAAACTTGATATACAGGTTTATGACATAAAATGTGTGGGACCCGTTTATCAAAATCATTTATTATTTCTTCACTTCATTGAACACTGACAACTAGAGCAGCATCCAAGATAACCTACAGATGAACTCCAAAGCAGCTTTCTTGCACACAAGCATCATCCACTATTTGAGTTCTGGCCAGATCTGCTCAAGAGGACAATGACAGCGTCCCCTGGATCAGTGGTCTGAGTGATAGGGGAGGCCTGTGATAAGCTCTCTGATGTGGCAGGCGCACTAATCTTGGACAGAGGAAATACTTTCTCACCTGCTACTCAGGAATTATGGTATAAGGGCCAAAAACGGGCAATTCTAGAATTTTCATTTTAGGGGGGTTCAGCCCCCAGTGAGGGTATATAAATAATAATAGCCTAATAGTAAAAAAACATATATACAAATAAGATAAGTTTAGTAAACAACCCCTATTGATCAAATATATATATATATATATATATATATGTACATACAGCTTATATATATATATATATATATATATATATATATATATATATATATATATATATATATATATATATATATATATATATATATATATATATATATTCTTGTATGTATGTATATATATATATATATATATATATATATATATATATATATATATATATATATATATATATATATATATATATATATATATATATATATATATATTCAAGTATATACATACAAGAAATAAATTCATGAAATATATTTGATTTAGTTTACAGACAACAAGGGGAAAAACAGTTTGACACTTAATATAGCCTATGTATGCCGAGTTTCAGTTAATTTTTGTGACAGTAGCTTAATTTGTACACAGAAAGGAAACTCAAATAGCAGAAAGTGATATCTTATGTGTTTTCTTTATTTTACAAAAGCACAATATTTTGTTTTTATTGTAAGTGTACACAAATAAAAGCAGATCATTATACAGTGATGCATTATTAATAAGATATTAAGTGTTTAAAGTTGATTCTGCTGTTATAAGGAAACAGTTGAAGTGACCAATCTGGCGTGCATGCGCGCACACACCCACACACACACACACACACACACACACACACACACAAAACACATCAGTTCCAGCATTGCTAAATTGACAGCACAGTTGGTCCTTTATCAAAGTAAAATACAGTGAGCCAAACAACAGCGCACCTGCCTCTGTGTCACCGCAACTGAACGCAACTGAAGTACAAAGCCTATTATTTACATAATAAATAATAGTTTAGCATTCGGATAAGTTACATGGCAAATATGAAAATATTATGGAATATTTGGATTTGTGCCAAATGAGAGAGGTATGTTATATGAGCACAAAGATCCATTTCGCAAACAGTTGAGTGCACAATCCTTTAAAGTAAACTTCTTTGTCAGTCTGTGAGAGACGCATTCAGAGTTAGCACATGGTCACAGTCTAGTGGGCTTTGTTTTCTAGTTTGCAACTCACGGCATTCACTGTTTTTCTGCTGGCACTTCTGGATTGGGGGTGAATTGCCTGTTATCATTGTAAGGCCAACCGATGTCCGTACCTTGACGGTTCGGTATGAATACATCATTCCACCCCTAATATATATATATATAAATATATATATATATATATATATACTTTTGTTTAAAAAAATCTGATATATAATAAAAATAATTCAAGGAAATATTTGAGTCATTCTTAGGGGATAAATACTTGACTAAGGACTTGACAATGTGTTGGCTCTTTTCTGGACAGGGTGTTAGCTGATCATGTGACTGTCCTGGGCCATCTGCCACACTGAGCTGTCAGCAACCATGCTAGCCTTCACTAGCACTCTCCACATAATCCTGTCCTTCCACAGACAGCTCCCACCATCCCTTATTTGTTCCCAATTATTGCTAATTGCAGTTTTGGCCCACTGTAGATCTACCCCATGCCAGCTGCTCTAACCCAGCTGGGGCAACCCCATGTGGGAATCTACAGTCTGAAAAATGCATCTTTTAGAGTGTAAGTGTACCTGTGAGAGCACTGGGAACTAATCAAGTAATAGTGCAAAAATAGCACATAATATCCTATTATCAGCAGAGGACTGGAAGCTATGTTCAAAAAGGGTCTTCTGAAGGTCTGTGTTGTGTTGCTTGCTGTGGGTTAATGAAGGGTTTTTGCTGAACTCACCTCCAAAAGGCAGCGTAGATGAGCAGCAGAATGAGTAGAGCCGTACAGGATATGCCACATCCCACCATGAGGGGCACAGACGGCATACTGGAGGGCCCCATACCCTGGAAAGATTCAATGGAGAGAAAGAAGATTATTGTGAGATGTTTAAGGATGTTTTTATTTTAAAATAAAATTATCGCTTATATTTTACAAGGATCCCTTTAATTGTTCAAAAGTGTCAGTTGATAAAAAATATTTAGATGCTGATATTAGAGTTCAGATATTAGATGCTGAGCATTATTCGTCAAAGAATCTTGATAAAAAAAATAAAAAAAAGGTTTCCATAAAAACATTAGCCAGCACAATAATTTTCAACATTGATAATAATAAGAAATATAGCCCAAATAAGCATATTACAAATATTTCTAAAGGACCATATGACACTGAAGACTGAAAATTCAACTTTGTCATAATAAAATAAAACAAAACTTTATTTTAAACAGTAATATGTAACATTATTGCTGTTTTTACCCTGAATTAATCTGTAACCAGAAGACTTGAAATAAAAATACAGGGAAAGGCTACTGTCCCTAAACTATTAAACGCTAGTGTGTGTGTGTGTGTGTGTGTGTGTGTGTAAATGCAGGAATGTATGTCAAAACTGCAGAGAGAGAAATAAGACACTGTAAACACTTGACATTCAGCTGCATGTTGGGTGAAGGATAAAAAGAAGAGGGAAAAAAAACCTGAGGGGCAGTAGAGAGAGGATTACATTCTGTTCAGGTTAAAGCTAAAGGCCAAGGGTCTTCTTTCTGAACAGCCTCATGCTTTCCTATCTTCTTTTATGCTCCTGGGTTCATTTTCTCTGTTTCACATCAGGTCAAAGCTGGATTCTCTTCTTAAAGTGGGCATTCTAACTCCATCAGCCCATTAACACTTGCGACCCCTTTGCCCCAGCTTATTAGGCATCTCTGCCGAGAGAAGGGTTACTATGGGTGAACACATGCCTCATGTTTCTGGATTAACCCTCTTACTCAGCCCTACCACCAAGTATTATGGGTAGATCTGTGCAACCTCATATTACCACTGAGATGAATGTCCAGGGTTCAATTTAATGTCATATGCACAAGTGCAACATGCAAATGCAAAGAAGTCTTAAATACACAAAATAAAATAAAATAGCAATGCCATTCAGCTTTCTCTCCAGTCTGGAAGGAATAATAGTGTTAAATGTGATGCTGTAATAAATAAAGAACAAAGAAAAATTTGACATTAGTGCCTTCCTGTTGAGTCAGTGCAGCATGAAGATCCCAAGAAATTGCCTTTTCACTGGACGTGTTACATTGTGAACTACAGGGGGTCTAATCACTCAGACTGCATCGTGTTAATGCGCCCCATCACCAGCTTTTCACAGCACATCAATATGGTGGATCAGTCTGTAATCATTTTACAGGTCACAGTATTTTTCTTTGCAACTAGAAAAATATCATAATCATAGAGTAGTGAGAAATCCCTACTGCCTTCATTTGTCCGTTTCTGTGACAATGCCGCATAAGACTGTGGTACACAAAGATTAGGACAATTGTGTTTATTTTTTATGTTACTACTCCTGATAGACTACTCATGAAGGTCATGCCTAGACCAAAGCATAAAACCACACTTCTTTTTTGAATATTATGTGCTGCTTTTGGGAGATGCTAATAATTCTGTGGAAATCTGTAGAGCTTTCTACCATCTGCTGGTTGGCATGATTAAAGTCTTCCGCATTCAGGGGCACAACATCAGGGTATACTTTCATACCCCTTAATGTTAGATCACAAAATGTATTTTCTTGATCTGAATAGGCACAACATTTATTTAAAAGTAAGATGTTCAAAGTTAGGGCAACTAATTTGCTTTAGAATATGCTTTAATCAGGACACATGGAATTTACAATTAAACAAAGGTTATCTTTTTTTTCATTTTCTGTTCTGTGAAAATTTGCAAAGCTTATTAAGCAGGCACATATTCTGCGTCGGCCTACCTTTTAAAATCAGTCAATTTTAAAAGTCTATTGGTGATAAATGTTAATCTCTGTGGTGAAAGTTTATTGGTGTGATTCACAATGCACTGTCAATTCAACTCGGTTGCTATCATCGTAAACAAATTATTTAATTTATTACACAGAACTATGGAAGCAAATTTTTTACTGCATAGTAAAAATATAAAAATTACAGTTGTGATTTTTACTGTGGCAGAAAAAAAAAAGAATTCTGAGAAAATAGAATCTCAGTGAGAAAAAAAAAAAAAACCGTATTGGTGATGTCAACTCAAAATACACTGAAAAGAAGTCTGAATTGTGAGACGATAACTAAGAATTCTGAGGGGGGAAATTGTCAAAATTGCGAGATGTAAGTTTGCAATTTTGAGAAGGAAATAAGCTTCCATACTAAATAGTGATTCAATAAAGAGGCTTTTAAAATACATTCTTCTAGATTATTAAGATAAAACAAATAGAAAAAAAAAGTATCTTAATTGAATCCCTAACAAGTGTAGCTCACTGACTCGGAGCAGTCTCACACCACTTCATCTGCTCCTGCATCTAGTGTCCCTGTGGATACATTCTTCCTCTTCAGGTTCTTGGAATAGGAAGCACAGGCAGATGATCTGTCTGGCAGTCAGTTGTGATAGTGGTGTGGCAGTAATCAAGAGTGTTCTTACAGGGCGGGAGGCATGCTGGTAATATTTCTGAAGAACTGTCTGCAAGGCTGGCATGATTAAAGTCTCCTGCAACCAGGGACACAGCATCAGGGTGGGTGCTGTCATAGCTGTTAAAGGCACAGTTCACTCAAAAATGAACATGCTGTCATCATTTGCTCATGTCGTTTGACTATCTTTCTCTGAAACGTAAAAGAAGATATTTTGAGAAATGCCTCAGTGTGTTTTTCCAATATAGTAACCAAAACTTAATGGTTAGCAACATTTTGTACATTGCGAGTCAATGATGACAACATTTTCATTTTAAACTGAACTTACTGATCTGATTGGAGTAGAATATAGATTGCATACATGATGTTTGCAATCTTCCTGTTCCTGCGGCTCAGTGGTAGAGCATTGCATTAGCAGTGCAAAAGGTTGTAGGTTTAATTCCCAGGGAACCCACGCACTGATAAAAAAATAAATAAATGTGTAGCCTGAATAAACTGTAAGTCGCTTTGGATTAAAGCGTCTGCTTAAATGCATACATGTAAATATAATGATGTCAAATGAAAACCCTTTAGAAATGCTGTTATTTAACTGCTAGATTCCATGTTGGAATGACAACAAAGTGAGAACATGAAAAGAGACGTGCCACCTTTCAATCCATGTGATCCATCAAACTGCACAGCTTCAGTTCTATTAGAGGTCAGCTAGGGCTTGTTGAGACAGAATGTAGCAATATGTGATGTCCAGCTAAAGGCTTAACCTCTCTGCACGTTTGTTCATCTCATTCTTCACAGACTTCATGCTGAACAGAAGGACTCTCACTTATGTGACCCTGGACCACAAAAACAGTCTTAAGTGTCAATTTTTTCGAAATTGAGACTTCTACATTATATGAAAGCTGAATAAATAACCTTTTCATTGATGTATGGTTTGTTAGGATAATATAATATTTGGTCGAGATACAACTATCTGAAAATCTGGAATCTGAGGGTGCAAAAAAATTTAAATATTGAGAAAATCACCTTTAAATTTGTCCACATGAATTCTTAGCAATGCACATTACTATTTAAAAATGAAGTTTTTATATTTTTTACGGAAATTTGCTAAATATTTTCATGGAACATGATCTTTACTTAATGTCGTAATGAATTTTTGCATTAAAAGAAAAATCTATCATTTTGACCCATAAAATGTATACCTCAGTGACTTGAGGGTTTTGTGGTCCAGGGTCAAATATGGAGTCAAGAATAGTCCACCACGATAATTCTTTCAAACTAGACCGTATAAATCATATAGTGTTGTTCAAAAGTCTGAGATAATTAGTTAAAATGCTTCCCAGTTTACTAAAAAAAAAAAAAACAAACAAAATATATAAGTAAATAAATTAATTAAAAATAAATAAATACAAATTAAGGGATAGTTCACCCAAAAATAAAGCTTCCAAGAGCCTGAATTTTTCATTTTATTTTATTTTTTATATTAAAACTCTGATTGTATTCATCTGTAAAAAGAAAGTTTCATACACATATAGAATGGCTTGAGGGTGAGTAAATTATGGGGTTATTTTCATTTTTGAGTAAACTATCCCTTTAACCGGATACATATACTATAGTACACCAACAGAAAACCGTTTTTCATTCAAAATGTTATTTGTGTCTGAAGAGCATCTTGTGTTCTAAGCATATGAAAATTCACCTCAAATCACGTTCAGTGTTGTAAATTAGCTTTTTAGGTTAACGACCAAAAATGTACCACCATAGATATTCAGACCCCAATGTATATGATTCAATAGCCACTATGAGGTCAAAGGCAGTCATAAATATTGGTGAAATGGCCGGCGTGGGTCGACATGCAACAAACTATCAGTTGTTAACTCTCCAGTGTTTCTCCACAGGTCTGTTTCCATATTCAAAAGCCTCTCTTTATGTCGCCTTTTAAAAAACACAAATCTTTAGATTTCCAATCAGGCCTTCACTGTGACTTAAACACTTGACATGATGGATTTAAAACGGCATGGTGGAGACTCAAATAAATAACATCAACTGTTCTTTAGACAGAGAGCTTGTGAAATGGCCACAGGTTTGCGTTTATAAAGCTTGCAGCTGTTTAGAACAAGCTGTGAATTGGCTTGAATATGAAGTCCTCATTCATGCACTTACAGCTCAATTGGCCTCCTGGTGTGGACCGGTCAGGCTTCCACACAAAGCGTTTATGACTAAACAGCCTTTGTGAACAAAGATCCCTAGAGCTTGTGTGGGTTGTGACGTTGGCCTTCCAACAGTGCATACTGTGCATATCTATGTGTGCACATCTGTTCTCTGTAAACCTGTGTGAGTGTCTGTGGGCAAAGGAAAGGTAGGCAAGGGAAAAAGAGGCGATAAAACAGCTTAGAGAGTGGGAGAGAGCTCAGAGCGGGTGGAGGTATAGCAGCAGTGTTTTACTGAAACTGGCAGGTGCAGGTGGAACAGGTGGCATTGGAAGAGGTGTTGCCAACCTTCACTCTCCTCTTTTGCTTAGCCTATTGTCCCTGGCATATTAATTGCCAACATTATGCCTCTGCCGGCTTCGGTTTGGCAATTTTAAACATTTTAGTAAGCCAGCAGCCTGAAAAATAACTAGAGATGTTGTCCTTCTCAGAGAAATGCCATTGGCAGTGTAGATGGGAGGATTGCTCCTGATGTGAAATTGAAAACACTGAAGTGCTAGGGTTGTATGTACAGAATATTAGCCTCTGTGAGAATAGAGCACAACAGCTGGGTGTTGAAACAAAAATCACTTTCATTTTCTCCAAATTAAAAAAAAATAAATTTGGGTTGGTGAGATAAAAATAAATAAAAAAATAAAATAATAATCAATATCAAAATATAGAATAAGCAATAGTGTGAAAAATTATTATAATTTAGAATAACTCTTTTGTGTGTGTGTGTGTGTGTGTGTGTGTGTTAATCTCTTTTAAAATGTAATTTATCCTTCGATGGCGAAGCTGAATTTTCAGCAGTTATTTCCAGTCTTCAATATGCTTGCTAAAACTGTGGTAATCTATTATAATTATTTGATGAATAGAAAGCTCAAAAGAAAATAATTTATTTGAAACAGAACAGAAATCTTTTTAATTTAAAAATAAAATCTTACCAACCCCAATAATTGCTAGTGTGAAAAAAGAAAATATGTTCAATAGCAAAATTCCCAGTAAAAATTAACTCCCTAAACTCTCAAACTGTTTAAACATTCATAAATATTCATATATTTTGCAATCAAGTTCGAATATAAATATATATTTTTTATACTAAATCAATATTCAATATATATATATATATATATATGAAAAAAAAAATCTATATTTTCACATTGTACAATTGGTTTTCATGAGATTATGTCATTCCCAAGGATTCATGGAATGCACAGTTCATTGTCTCCAGAGTAAATTTCCACATTTTTATTTGTATGCGTCAAATCAAAATCTCAGCTGGCTGGTTTTGTTCATGGCTCTGAACTCTTTATTGAAGAAAAATGATTTAGAAAAATACTTTGGTAACCTAGGTTGCTGAAATTACATGAGGTCTCTGTAACGCTCCATCAAAATGAGTGAAACAGAAAGAGAGTATCCTTTCTTTGGCAACTTTAGCAGAGGCCTGATTTCCAATTCACCACCGCATCTCCAACAGATGTGTGAACGCTACACAGCATGAGGTGACTACAGCATAAAAACAACCAAAACTAATGAATGGAAAGGCAGAGTCTCACAAACAAAAGAGAGATGTAAATCAAGTAACTTTTATTTTATTTTAAACACACTGAGGAAGAAGAAGAAGAAGAAGAAGAAGTAGAAAGAAAAGAAAGAAAACATTTGTAATTATTATTGCTCTATAGTAGATCACTAGGGACAGCTTCTCATCCTTCAGCTGATGCAACAGTGCAACAACATGAATCAGTCTACACTGAACTGTAGATGCCGCGTGTCATGCATGACCCTACAATTATAATGTTACAAAATAATTTTATTTTAAACAAATACTTTTCTTTTGAACTTTCTGTTCATCAAAGAATCCTGAAAAAGATGCCACACAAATATTAAGCAGCACATATGTTTGCATCATTGAAAATAAGACATGTTTCTTCAGCACCCAATCAGAATATTAGAATGATTTCTGTAGGATCATGTGACACTGAAAACTGGAGATACTAGTGATGAAAATTCATCTTTGCAGTCACAGGAATAACATGTATATATTTAAAAAAAACAAAAGTTATACATACATACATACATACATACATACATACATACACATGCACACACACACACACACACACACACACACACACACACACATTTATATATACACACACACACACACAGTGACATTAATCTAGATTAAAAAATAATAATCTATGCCCACCAATAATATATATATATTATATATATATATATATATATATATATATATATATATATATATATATATATATATATATATATATATATATATATATATATATATTTTTTTTTTTTTTTTTTTTACTGTATATTTGATTAAATAATGCAGCTTTTGTGAGCATAAGAGACATCTTTCAAAGACAATAACAACAAAAGCAAATCTCATTTATCCCAAAGTATACATTAGGTTAGAAACAAAATATAATTTATATTAGCAGGTTAGAGAGCAGACATTACGAGCTGAAATTATTTACCTATATCAAACAAAACTAAAAATTAAAGTTAACACATTATTTTTATGGTCCTCCAATACACATTCTACTGACTATAAGAAAGTATAATGTCAACTGATTCTACTAACCCTAATATAACAGTCTACTAATGCGCTACTAATTATCGAATTAGAGTTAGTCAACATGTAGTTGTAAATACAACAGAATGCCTAGAGGAGACAATCACGATAAAATGTACCCTTTCATTTCATTTCAGACAAACAGAGAAAATAAAGTGGCTGGACTATAAACTGCAAGCATACAAGACGCTAGGCTGCTTTGTTCATTTGTTTTGAGCAAAATAGATCATCAATAGTTCAATCAGATCATTTACTAAAAGCACTAAACTACAAACGAATGCTTCTCCATGATACTCACACACAAGAAATCAGCCTCCTTCTCCCATCTGAGCCACACACACATCTTTTTAACTCGAAAGTGGTCCTACTTGTCTCTCAAATGCTCACTTTCAATCCGACTCCATCGTTCCGGTGATATGGGGTGAGATTTAATCACAAATATCACCCACTGAGGGGTTATATGATCATTTGCCATGTCCACAGAGGACCTGCTGAGGTGAAACCTGTTCCCATTCATGGGCCTGCAGCCCTAAGCGGCTGTACCATAAGACTTGTCCTAAAAAACATATGCCACAGCTCCCATTGGCTCTGAAAGCCATAGAAGGCATGCAAATTACATAGGGAATTACAGGCCGTCTATCCCAGCACACCCTAGGGCAGAGTGACGCTCCTCAGCAAATAGGAGTCATGTCTATTTTCAGCCCAGGCACTTTAACCTACTTCTCCAGCCTCACGGGCTGCAGAGCCACCATTTATCCCTGATCTCTCCTCGTCCCGTTCCTTCTCGCGCCGCAATAACTCATTATGACAATAAGAAATGCACTTAGCAGAACCAGGGAGTCAGGACATGGGAAAACAAGAAAAACCTTACACAAACTTAGACTGCATTAATCAAACAGTTGAAAGTCTCCGAGGCGTATTGTTCCCGTGTCTAAGACCTTTGAGACAAAACCTCGATCCACTGTTTGGATGCGTGTCGCAACACTCCAGCTGATTTGCCCAGTACATACCCACATCAGTAGAGACCGAGTGCCATTTTAGTACATGCTAACGCTGTCCTTCAAGTTCCCTGGACATTTGTTATCTTTATAGTTGGGAGTGAATTGCAGAGTAGCGGGACTGTTTGTTAGGGAGTCTAAAGCCCAAAACAGGGCGCTGATCAATCATCAGCCTTCAAACTTTCCAGGAGCTTCCCAAACCAGGACGACCCAAGAGCTTGCTTGGGTGTCGCTAAGTGGTTAGCAGTGCATTATACGAAGATTTGCTGTAGACTAAAGCAGTTTACATCCTGTAATTGGGAATTAAATGAACAAGCAAGAAGGGACAGTTCTCCTAACGAAAATGAACTGGGATGTGTATCGCCCAGGAGAGCAGATATACTTATTACTGTGTGAGGAATCGTATCACCTCAGCGGGGACTTCCACTAGGCTGTGTGCTAATGAGAAACATGGCTAGCGTCTTAGCAATTGTGCCGTGTTACAGTGGAGAATGAGCATTTCACTGCGAGAGACTGTGCATTTATTAGCATTTGCCTCTTTGGTAGTGTTGGCAAAACTCCTCAGGTTTTATTTCACTCATCTCTTTGGAGTGTAATGGTTAAAAATCTGGGCTGGTAATCAAAAGGTTGAGGGTTCAGATGTTGTAGTAATTAATTAGTGGTCATATTCATTAATATCTTTTCTTTTACAAGATGAACCAGCATTATACTAATGTAACACACAGAACTAGATTTGAAATTCCTAAAGGAACTACTGTACCAATTCTGGCATCAGAAAACAGTGAAAGTGTTTAAGTTCTTCATAAAAAGAAATAAACATATAAAAAAATTTTGTCAATTGAAATATAGATGAAATAACAAAAAATATAATACTAGATGGACATTTTTAAATAATTGAAAATTTGAAATATTGCATTGGCATCTACCTCGGCATCGACCAATTAAAATTCAAAATGCAAATACAATGACGATTCAAATTTGAATGGTGAACATTCTTTTAATGTACATCAAAGGGAACTTTTTACATTTTCATTTTAGATTTCTCAAAAATAACTACATCACACCTAAGACTGAAGTTGCCTGATGTTTAACTAATTGCAGGGAATAAATTATATATATATATATAATATATTTGGCAATACGTGCAAAAGACAAAAACATAGGGTGAGATATACTAGACCCTATGAAAACCATGCATCTGCCATCCCGTACGGGACGGTTAAAGTTGAACCATGTGGAATGGATAACCTGTAGACATAATATTTATCTCAACAATACATGTATTTGTTTGTGCTTCTGTTTATCTGTATACAGGGCTAAGAATATTGGTCAGCAAGCCTGAGGCAGATCGCGTTGCTCTAGAGATTCCCTGATACTGAGAGAAAGACCTCCGTCATTCATTCAACCAGACAGCGAGAAGCTTAGCATGCAGGGCAGGTAGGCCTACTTGTTCAAAATGGATGCATGCGTGTCTGTGTTAAAGTGGGCAATAACACCAAACCTTAGTGTGCTCCGTCATGTGTGTCTTTGTCTGCGCTTGAGTGCCTCTAGTTTAATCCTGTGTGACGATGAATCAGTTGCATGGGAAAACCGATAGGCGACAAATTGTTATGGCCTAAAGAAGCCCCTATCTTCTCTGTCCCAACAACTCCCATCATCCATCACTGAGTAACTGATCAGCACTGAGTTATTATGTATACTATGAGGCTAGGATGATAACCAATGGAAGCCTTTGAGCTTGTAGTCACTACATAAATAAATGCTCTGTTTTAAATAAAACAGACCTCTAACCTTGGTAAATAGCAGTGTTTTCACTCTTTGGGATAGACAGCAGGGGATAAACAGGATCAGTGGGTGATAGCAGCTATACTAAAGAAGGCCTGTAATGACAGCCACTTTCCACCCTCCCTCTCCTCTCGATTAAATATGAAGGCTAATCCATCCATGTATCTATGTCTTATTTGCTATTAAACATTTGAGCTTTCCCACTTCCTCCATATAGTCTTGAGGACAGGGGCTAGAGCTGTCACGGTATCTTAATTGTGCCTCACGATATGATATCCACTAAACTATTTTGAAACCATTAACAATGATTTTGCCTTAATAAACTCCTAATTTGCTGATTATCAATAGTTAGTAGGGTCGTTTTTTTCAGTTTAGGTATAGAGTAGGATTAACCCTCTGGAGTCTAAGGGTATTTTTGGGGCCTTGAGAAGTTTTGTCATGCCCTGATATTTGTGCTTTTTTCAGTTTCTTATAAATATCTAAATGGGTTAAGTCTAATATCACTGTAATCAGCACAAACTGGGCTATAATAATATGTGAAATGCATGCATGTACATGATTGTATTTTTGAGAGAAAAAATGTTATGCATGGTTAGTGAAAAACTAAAAATGTTAAATCACTTGAATAAGGCAATAAAACACATACATAAAATTGGTTGCCGGAAAAGTTGAGAACTGGAGCTTGTAGCCTAGAATTTTTCTTTCTGAATGATGTGAAAATCATCTTGTTTACTCACTCACAGAAAACAATATATTGATTTAAATTTTCTAAAACACTTTTTGTTGGTAAAAGTCATATGCGAGTAGGCGTCAACTACCATGAATATCATTGTGATTTACACCTGAGAAGACAAAGGCCTGCATAATGAGCTGCATAATGAGCCTCTCATTCAACTGTGCCACTCTGAGGGCAAATTTTTTGGCATCCTTTCTCTAGTCACACAATCCTTCAGAAATCCTTTTAACAATCTTATTTTCTACCAAATAAACCCCATATAAACCCCATTTATTATCATTATTATTATTATTATTAATGTTGAAAAGAGCTGATAATATTTTTCAGGTTTTTTTTAGGGGGAATAAATCGAAAGAACTGCATTGTTTTTACAGTTGTTAGAGTTATCTCTATTTGTTACATTTATATTATTTACATCAAGCTTTTGAATGGTATAGTATTGTATATTGTTATTGAAACTTCATAATGTTTCACTTGATTATACATTTAGTCAGGAAGTTTGGAAAAAGTATTTGGAAAAAGTCTAACTAGTAAAATGTTTACACGTTATGTGAACACTAGTACAAATACATAAAAAGAGACTTACTCATGTTTATGATCTCTGCTGAATAAAGCGCTTCATTCTTTTTTCTGAGGAAATCCATTTCTCAAATCCTCAACCACATCACATCTTTTTGGGGTGAATTATGTCTTATTCCTCTCATCGCGAAGCAAACAGTAAAATAAAATAAAAACTTGAAGAATAGTCTCGCTGCTTTTTCTTCTGTGTGGGCGTATTCAAGCCGCGCGCTTGAATCTGAATAGCGCGTTCAGCGCGGGGGCGTGGTCACATTAGATATAATGAGCTTAGATATGAAAAATAGACATCGCGTTGTTTTCATATGGATTACTTTATCTCAGAATATCTGTTTTCGGCAGCACCTGTTTAGTTTAAAAGTAGACATTCCAGGCTTTCTATAGATATCTCTCTCATGTCTCTTCGTTGAGTATTCACGGAGTTACAGTTCATTTTAATGAAATGTTTGTACATGACGATCAGCGGAGATAAAGACTGTAGACAGCGCACCTTGTTTGTTATCTTTATTTTATAAGTGCACAAAGGTTTTTTGTTATTATGTCTGTATCCAAAAAAAACTAGACCCTTTACAGATTCGATAGATGTATTGCTCTTATCTGTACGATTAAAACTGAGAGTGTAATTTAAGTTCTTTTCAGGGTTATCAGGTGAAAATGACTCAAAACGCATATATGCGTTAATCGACTCGAAAGGGTTAAGGAAGTAGAATATGGTCATACACGATATGTACTTTATTATTACTAATAAACAGCCAATATGTTACGCCAAAACATCCCTTTAAAAAGTTCCTAAGACAGTATAATTGAAATGCAGTTTCCATCACGTCTGACTCTCGTCTAGTGCTCAACTACAAAGCCCAAGAGCAGACTTGATCTGTAATACTGAGAAGATACCAGAGCCTTGGGAGGGCAGAGAGCTCACAGCAAAACAAAATGAATGTGTTCAGACCCCTGGATATCTGTCAGAGCAGCTGTTGTACTTCACAGGGCCCTATTCCGAACTTTTCCATCGGAGGTTTACAGATTCAAAAAAGGAAGAAAACAAATTAGCTCTGTTCTGAAGTGAGCCGTTTTGACATCAGAACTCTGCCTTTTAACCAAAAGTTGAGAAACATTTTCCATCAGTATGATCACTCATACTGCACACAAGTAGCTCTCAAGTAGCTGCAAAAGAAACTTCATTAACAGTAGAATTTGTGGTTAGCGTGTTGCTATAACGACAATGCACTAAAGCAAAACAAGCACATACCCAATCTATATATTCTATTAACATCTTTAAGAACTGAATAAAACACATTCCACTCAAAGTTTCTGAAGTGCATTCTGGCATTGTGGGAGGATATGTGTGAAAAATTGAGGTGTCTTAGAAGCAATCGCAGTTTTGAAAGCTTTACTTTGAAAACATCTTTTGCATTTAAAGTGCATTTACAAGGCTTAGAAATGCTGGCTAGATAGACAACACACTAGATTTTGGAACACAGCAACAGTGTCTGGTTTAAGGATTTTTTTTAGAGCGTTAAGCTGCTTGAGAACATTAAAATCTCTGATGGAGATGTGATGACCCATGCAGAGTCAGGCTAATGGGTGGAGACTGTTTGCTAATAGTGTCGATTACTCTGCTCTTCCAAATGTCACCAGGCACTCCTGCAAAAGCCAATAGCCAGGCGCTGACGTCATAATGAGGGACAAAAATTGATAAATGTCGATTAGGAAGCATTGACCTACAGCTTTAGGTCTGGGTGACAGATATGAGCCGAGCATTATAATTGCATTTCTGCTTGTCACTCTTCTATTCTCTGAGGACGCAACGTATTCAGAAATGGCACAGCATATTTTAAGAACAGTGACATTTTAGAAAACTTTACTACAGAAAACCATTATAAAATGTATAATTGGTCGAAAGTGACAGTAAAGTGTATAGTTTTACAAGATTTTTATACTTAGAATGTTCCTGTCTGTGTGCATCAATGAATTCTGGAAAAAAAAAAAATATATACATTTGTTTCACTGCATACCCAAAGCACTAGACACACTTTAGTGTCCCATTATTATACTCTATTAGTAAACATGACTTCTGACTTTAAAATGTTTTGTCCTCCACTTTTCCCTCTTTTTATTTTAGTATTCCTTTAACTGTGCAGTTTTTAGGACTGACATTGCATCCACCTTGCCTCCCTGTACCCAAAGCACAATGCCCCTGCCTGTGCAGTATTGTGCCTAATGGGCAGTCCTGCTCTCTCTCTCTCTCTCTCTCGATCTCTGCATGTGTGTGTCTGCTTGGCACGCTGTCTTTAGCCAGTGTCAGTGGTGCTGGCAGCCAGCAGTGTGTGGTCCAGCTCCTGTGTGACTCTGACTCGCCTCTGGCGCTACTCTCTTCGCCCCACATGGCTCATTCCTCAGGGCTATTCTCCATCTCCCAGCATCCCCTTCGCCTGCCATGCATATCAATCACTTTAATGGGGGTGCTTTCAGTCGAAAAAACACTCGGCTAAACTAAACTGGGTCAGTATACTTTCATTGGTGACGCAGTTGAGGGGAGGGGAGGAAGGAAACGGGAAAACAAACAAGAGGGACAGAAAGATAAATATGTAGATAGAGACATGGACAGATATATCTATAGAGAGAGAGGGAAAGAGAGAGATATACAGGACACACAGTCCTAGAACATCGAGGTCTGAGCAGCTGCTGGGCCTCTCACTTCCATTAAGTGAAAAGAGGGCAGGGGGTCAATATAACAAGCGGCAGCACGAGTCATTAACCTGGATAGCTAAAAGCCACATCACCGATACAACGCTTAGTGTCTAGTCCACTCAGAGGTGACACATATCTAGCATGGACTCCAAATATTAGTTTGTCCTGTAAAATAAATACGATTTCAATTTCATATTTCATATTTCAATTTCAGGTGTGTAATCTAAGGAGTTTTCTACATTTGGCATCAATGCTGCATTTATTTGATGAAAAATAAAATGAAAGCAGCAACAATGAAGTAAGAAATTGTAATACATTAATACATTAATTAATACACTAGTAATTTTTTTAAATAAAATAAAATAATATTAATAATAATAATTTCTAGCATCATTGCTTCAGTCTTCAGGGTCAAATAATCCTTCAGAAATCATTATAATAAGTTTATTTGGAGCTCAAGTAACATTTCTTATTCTTATTATCAGCGTTTAAATCTGTTGTATAGCCTTATATTTTTGTGCAAACTGTGATAACCCCCCACCCCCCGCCCCTCAGGATTATTTAGGATGAATAGAAAGTCCAAAAGACCAGAGTTTCTTTCAAACAGAAATTTTTGCAACATTATAAACTTGTTATTGCCAATTTTGATTAGTTTAACTGATCCTAGATGAATAAAAATATTAATATTTTAAATTAAATAATTTTTATTATTTTTATTTTTATTTAATTTTAATTTAATATTTTAAAGTATATATGTAATTGTCTGAAGTTTTTAAACGGCACCATATTTCTTTTTCATTTTTACTTGGTAAATTATTATCACTTCCCATTCCTCCCCTGATGGCTCACACTTTGATAAACACTGCTTTATTGAGATTAATATTCATAATCACAGAAAAATAACAGCATTGCTGTGCATCAGTGCCTTTAAACTATACCTGGGAGAAATCCCAAGCTAGACAAACCCTGACGCATAATGCATACCATGATATATTAAACACCTGGTCCACCATCTGCTTCTGTACGATACCCTCACATTATGGAGGTAAGTTCACATCGAATGTCACAGCAACAGTGCAGACGGTCACAATGTTACGCCCCTACCTTTAAACAAAATAATTACCCAAGAACACGGTTTCTGATCTTTCTTTAGCTACAGCATCTAGCATATGTGGAACAGACAGGATAATGACCTTCTAGAAAGCAACCGAACACTCCAAACAATGTTAGACAACAATATTCTCGATGTATGGCAGCATATGTTATGCATACGACAAATTTCACAGAGGTCTCGGTCAGCTAGGCCCTGTCCCAAGTAGATGCTGTGGGGTGAAGTGAGGTGTGGAGAAGTAAAGATAGCACTCACCGGTTCTTTAGCTTTCTGCGCTAACACTGCAAAGGTGGACAGCTTGCTGCACAGACATTTGGTGTGGGAGACTGCCGGCGATGGGAGCGTTTGGCAGCTCTCTGCGTCCCAGTTTTCTTCGCCAGCCTCTCTGTTGATAGGGTATAGCGACAACACACACACAAACACACACACACAGAAAAAAAAGGATGAATTAATTGGGTCATTCCATGAGAGAGAACAGGAGAGACCGTAGTGAGTTGTATGGTGCCATGAGGACTAGTCGATGACAACCCCACTCCAAACGCTCTCATCCACAACGGCCCTCAAGTTCACTGGCTTTGCTATTATAATGGACCATCTAGACTTTCTGCAAATATCTGCTTGTCATAAACACTTTCAGGGTCTCATGGCTGTCATACGTACCTTCCATTATCCTCTTACTCAAAGTGTTCTCAATATGTTCTCAAAATGTCTAGCAGAAGCACTCCAATTCTCATTGCTTATCTTTTACACATTATTACTATAATTATAATCGTGTGATTGTTAAATCCTTCTTTCATTTATCCATTAACAAGTCATCTTTATTTTATAGTATGCCTATATTTACGCTACCATCCAAAGGTTTAGGGTCAATGAGCTTTTACTTTTATTAAGGAAGGACACATAAAATTGGACAAGAGTGACGGTAAAGACATTTATAATGTTACAAAAGTTTTCCAACACTAAAACAAACTACATTTGAAAATATACTACAATCGAAAACAGTTATTTAAAATGGCAATAATATTTGACAGTGTTTTTACTGTATTACTAATCAAATAAATGCATACTTCTTTCAAAAACATGTTCACATTTTACCCAGCCCAAACATTTTAATGGTAGTGTATATATGTGCATATATACACTACATGGTGTATATATATATATATATATATATATATATATATATATATATATATATATATATATATATATATATACACCATCTGTTTCAAATGGTTTATTCATTTATTTATTTTATTATTATTATTTTTATTTTATTTTTTACATACAAGCTTCCAAATGGGACACTGTGAACTTAATACTCCCACATATGCGCATTTTATAAGTTTAGGGAAGAAATAATGGGAATGGAGGAGGGGGAGTTTTAAAACCTTTGTTAAATGTAAACTGTAAAGCTTCATGTTGATCCTCAGATTAAACTCAATGCTGAGGCCAGATGGTCGGACTAAGAAGAGCTTCTAATTATGGATTTAGTGAATAGTGTACAACAAAAAGCACAACTGATCAAATGTGTGTAACATTCGGTTTCCCCAACTAACAATTCAAGTTCAAAGCATAGTCAAGTTAGATACATAAGTGGTGGGTCATTTTCCAGCAGTAAGAGTAATGCTGTGCTCTTTGCTAGTAACCAAAAATGGTCCATGAATCATCACCATTGTGCCCTTGAGCAAGACACCTACTTAAGTCAACATGAAATCAAAATTCAGAAATTTCTTGTGAGCAATTCATCACTTCATGTTATTCCACAGGAGAAAACACTTAAGCAAATGGCAATCTGTCATGCTGACTTTACAAAGTTACAATGAATGAATCTTTCAAGTGTACAATGAATAAGTGAATTTCATCTACTTCCAAGCAATGATTTGTACTGTAAGGAATAATAGCCTTTTCAGTTCTCTGAGGTCCCTCTTTTGTATTTGACCCCTTTAGAGATTTTCAAATTCTCAAATAGCCTTGGTTGGGACAATACCATTTATATATCAATACACGCTGATGTCGCAAATACATCTGAAAGATACCCGAGGACACAGTGAGCTGCTGAAGGAAAGGTACACAATCCAAATTGTCTTAAATGTGAGATGTGATGTATATTAAGTGTGCGGTTTAAAGAAGCCTGCCAGATGTGTATACTGTATAATTTGAGACCAGAGTTTTACGGTTGTATCCTTTTTTGTAAATTCACATGAGTATTTATATTTTTCAGAAATGGTATCTGTTAAACTTCACAGACTTTAATGAATGAGCACAGATGTGCATTTGCACATTAAACAGACAGAGCACAGAATAGAATGGATAGCGCAATAATTCCGACTGAAATATATATCTTACTAAAAATATTTTACCTTCAAAAGTGGAAGCTCTTAAAATCTCTATAAACTACAGTACAAATATTGCCTTTCTGAAGTTAAAGACAAAGTCATAGTTTCTTCAATAACTAAGATGAATAATGAAAAAAGAAGCTATTTGTTTTTCTCCCTGCTTTACTGAAAACATACCAATCCAAGGGTATGTACCGAAACAGTAATTTTTGTGTGCCATTATATCCCTAGGTGGTATCCCGAGGTGGTACTGTATATTATTACAATTTATTTATTTTTATCCTAGTACTTTTATTTTATGGAGTAAGAGAAGCAGGTATATTATTATGAATATCTTGAGTTTATGAGACTGTAAAGTCTACACAAGCAGCAAAAATAGAGATAAATCCCAACTTCAACTTATAATTACAAGAATAGGAAAGGAATTAACGAGATTCTTAATTACTAACAAGCCAGATTTCAGTTTAAGTCAATGTCTTTTTTTTCAGTGCAAACTTTCTATGCAAATTAGGCCTGATATAGATTGTGAGCTATATTCACTTTTAATTTGCCTGGCACAATTTACACTAAGCTATTACCACCTGTGGTATTTTGTTTAAAATACGTGTTTGTGTAGATTTTCAAGCCGTCAAGTCAGCAGTGATTCATCAAATGATGAACAATGACGGAGAAACGCATTATAATTAGGCATTTATCCAGGCTTGTGATTTAGATTGCATTTTTAAACATTTTAAAGTGTCAATTCAGGCTTCTGGATCACAGTGCAGTGATGCTGGACAGATCTAGTAAAGAATGGCAAATTGCAGTAGTCTGCTGCATGCTTCACAACCTAGTCCCACAACTGCATGATAGGAACATGCAAATTTCATTGGGCTTCAGCTAATCAATTAGAAAACAATACTATAAGTGTGAGTAATTAATTCCTTGTGCAAGAGTTTTGTGAAATATCAGTCAAACCTATGCAGAAGCAATGCAAGAGCACATCTGCATTCTCTACATTTTCATCTCTTTCTCTCCCCCCCCCCCCCCCCTCTCTCTCATAAACATGCATCATTCTTTTCTCCAACACATATGCTCCCACAGCTAGAGCTCAATAAATAAAAACCTACCTAATGCAATCTAAGTGCAATCTTTCTCTTGCCTTGATCTGCAGATTGACACTTCAGAGGATCTGAGGCAACTCCCATTCAAAGTCTCTCTGACGCCAGCAGAAACAAAGATGAGCCGACCGACACGTGAATGGAATTCTGGGTATTTCTAGTGGGGCTAGGATCAAGCACAGAGCATCAGGTGCAAACCTCCCGGGGATATTAATCAACAGCAGGTGAACAGGAGCAGGTGTGATAAGAGATACAGGGCTTTGTGAAATATCATCTAAAACATTGTTTGGCAGGCGAGACGGATACTTTGCTTAGATCAGAAAACATCCAATTACTGAGCTCTCAGAATGAGACAGCTATGCTGTCCGGACAACATCATTTACCACCCTTAAGGATATTATCTCTTTATGCAAGATTATACCTGCTGGAAAGATATTGTTTTGAATGATGGTTTCCAGTATGTGATGGCTTTTTAAATTTAATTTAAAGTACTATGTAAATCCCATACTATATAAATATATGTTAACCATTCAGTGGCATGGGGAAACTGTGATCTATGTGTAAATTGCTAAAAATTGTTGTTTTAAAAATCCACTCAAATGGTATATGACATATGAGATGAAAATAAAGGCATGTGCATACAAAAGGTCAATCACTCTACCTTTCCTTGAAAGTAATGTTTAAAGTTTTAGAGACTTCAATGATATAATCACATTAGAAAATGAATGTTATTGTATGAAGCACAGCTCACAGAAGCAATTTTCAAACCAAACAGATTTTGCACAACCAACTTGAACCTGATTGCAAAACCTGTTTGGGTAAATCTTTCGTCCTCGCATTAAATAACAGATCACATGGAATCCTATTGAGATGACTGGGTTTCACCTATGAACATTAACCAAACAACAGTGAATCTGACAATACCTTAAGGTTTTTTTCTGCATATACTGATTATTTAAAAAAATAAACCAGCATTGATAAATATACTGTAAAAGGTGGGACTTGCCCCAGTCACCCTTATATCAACATACCACATGGCTTTAGACTGTGAGATCATCAATGAACCAAAAAGTGGATGCAGGTACCATGAACCAAATTCCAGCAGGACTAATCCCCCCCCCACCCAAAAAAAACAACCAAACAAAAAACCTTTGCATATTTCCAACACAATTTTATCCACAATTAAACTCCCACCCAAGCGTAACCTCCATAGCCATTCCTATGCTTCAAAAATCATCAGAAAAAGCACATGGGCGCACTTGTGTACCTACCCTCCCTCTTTACACTATTAGCCAGCATGGTAAACAAACTCTGTTTACCTTTTCATTTCTCCCTATGAGGTTTTTCTCTCAATAGCTCAGTAGGCATTTTCACTATTACGCTGCCACTCTGTCATACGCACAAAAGCAAATATACATGCTAAAAGCAAGGTCAAACATGGTAACATTTGGAGAATGAAATGCCACAGCAGTCATTTTTCACCCTTTGGTATGTGAGTACGGCTCCATTATTTAATTAGCACATGCTGTGATAGGTTTAATAAACCAGCAGCATGCCCTCTTCCCCATCAATGGCCCGGCCAGTGTTTGTGTTTAGGTCTCTGATTAAATGACCAGATCGGCCGTGACAGTAGTCTGGGGGGATCAGATTACAGAACAGACCAAATTGACTTTGTCCCCTTTTGTTTTTAATATCCACTACAAGATGAGCTGCCTCAAACCACAGGATGAAAACATGAGATAAACGCTGGTAAAAGATATCCAGCTGTGGTGTATTATAGCAGCCATCATCTTGACGAAGGGAGGCGGTTAAGTTGGACTCGCGTCTACAGTGAAGGTTGAAAATACACCTTAAACAAACAAATTAAACATGGATTCTGACAGTTAATCCATGTGAGGAACAGTTTTATTTCGGGAAGGCAATTAATTCTAATCTGGTTATAGGCACCTGCATTATGAGCTAAATATGCCCTATATGATTACAGTGAAAGGGTGTTCAGAGAAGAATTATGGGAGTGTTAAAAATAATTTATAGAGTTTAAAATGCTGAAAACAGGGGGAAAACACTGTGAGAAAGAAAAATGAGAAAGTGATCTGAAAGGGAGGAAGCAAGAGAGGAGAAAGACTGATAATTAGCTCTGGAAGTATAAAGGAAAGGAAATATTACATGACAAGCGGAATCCACTCAATCTGGCATATCAATTTTACTACAAAACAGAAGAATTTTCTGGAACTTAGTACATGTAAGACCATTCATAACCAATATATCAGTTTAATGATATATTTAGGGAAGTTCTGATAAATTGAGAAAAGAAACTGAGCTAGTTGTGGGAGCAAGTGTAGATCTCTAGCCACAAGTCTCAGCCTGATATTCTGGAAAAACAACTGCATGATTTTGAGTATTATATGGCTTTTATCTGACAGTTCAATAAACAAGAATGTATTGCTGGGAAACATTTAGACACAATATTGCCAAGTCATGTTTTTGCACTGCAAATGAAAATAGTTAAAAAGCTACAACAGCACCAAGCAACACACAGTTTCAAAAATGTCAAAACTGTCAAAACCTCAAACAGTTTCAAAAACTAAAAAAACTAAAAAAAAAAAAAAAAAAAATGCTTATACAATTAGAAATTTCATGAATTAGTGTTCAAAAGAAATGTCTGAACAGACAAATCTATGTCTCACTAAATCTCAATTTATGAATGAATCCGCGTTTTTTAACGAATCGGTTAAATTAATCAATCTTGTATGTCACTGGTCACCATGAGGATGTATTGTGGTTTAACACCCTGATTTCTCATTAAGTTCTTTCAAGATCAAAGTATCTGGACTAAGTTGTTTACAATTTAATAGCTCTATACTTGTACTGCATGTCAAACAAATTATTATTTTAGTAGAAACATCTGAGACAACATTGAAACTTACTCATATCTGCAAAACTAAAACTATCTCTGAGCAATCCTTCTTTTTTTCCATCTAGGCATGTTGCCTCAAATCTATACAACAGATACTGAAGCATTGAGAGTAAAATGTTTTCACCCAAGTATGAAAGACCATGTCCTTGTCCCCAGAACTAGAAACACATATAATGCTTTTGATTCAGTGTTGCAATCATATCGGAATGCATGGAAAGGGCTTGTCATTGGCTTTTCATCTTTACTTTCCTGACCATAATTGTTAAGCTTCTTTAAAGAGATCAGCCTTCCTCCCGATGCTCTGATGGGAATGATTCCAGGCAGGTTAGCAATGCTTGTGACTAGCGGCCCTGCACAACAGCTTCGTCATACAACATCCAAGATGAAATTCTCTGAGGTAATGACCACAGTAAAGCATTAAGAACATTGCTCCTTCATGACTTTACCAAATAATGGATAGAGAACTAAAAATAGCCCACAATATCAAAAGAATGACGATGTAGCCAGCTAATCCAGAGAAAGAACTTCACAGCCAACTCAAGCAAGCCACAGGCACCTCAGCAGATCTTGCTTCCCTTTTACATGCCACAGTTACCAAGAGTTTGATATCCTGACAATCTGACAAAGAGGTTCTTAATATTTCATATAATAATGCATTCATTAATATAGCACTCGATTTAAATGGTTTAAAACATCAATGATGTCCAACATTCAATCCAGCAAAAGATTTGATTTACAAACTATCCAGTCTACTCATCATAATTATTTCGTTTCATTGGTTAAAAAGACATTAAATATGTATGTACTCACCACAGTGGTGTAGTCTAACTCCACACAGATGCTATATGTAAGCAGACAGACGCTTGCTGAGATTCAATCTGCTGGTGTTTCGATTGACACACTAACACTGTCCCCTGGCCTGGAAGCCACTCCCACAACACACACACACACACACACACTTGACTTCCGCCACACACACTCTAAACCACCAGATGAGGTATGGGGTTATTTCCGCATCAGGTGTTTTGAATCTAAATATAGAACGCTGAATCTTTATTGACTCACAGGCAAACTCAAATATACTTACTCATTGAAGAATAGCCCTGAAAGCTCACCTAACTTGTGTGTAATGATATGAGCAGGAAGCAAAGAGAAGATTACGTCGGGAGGAACAAATAAAAAGAGGGAGAGTGGCCCGGTGTAGAGATGTAGGTCTAGCCATGGTAAGACAGATAATGGCGCATGAAGCTGCTCTCACGGCGAGATGGATTCCACATTATCCCAGTTCAGCTCATTTTAACCATAAGATGCTTATGTCTCACTTTATTACGGGGGGAAGGGGGGTAACCAGGGGTCGCGCAGGTTGCGATATCACAGTGAGGAGGGGACAGATCCATCCGCCCAGATATTTTGCTAAGATAAAAATCCCTTTAAGCCAAATGGCTCCAGGAATCACTATTAAGTTGCTGTGATTATTTTCTTGTGGTGTCATAAAAGCAGAAGCTGTTCTAGCAGCTGATCTACAGTCCATTGAGTGGGAGAAAGTCTGAGTCACGGCATCGTTAGAGAGAGAGCTCCATGCTTTTTTTCAGATAATGAGCGGGTGCACAGAGAGTTCAGGAGTCTGCAAAGCAGACATGCCGAAAACATCCCACAATGACTTTATCCTGCCGTATACAAATATACATATATAGCAGCTTTACAGTGACCTGAAAGATATCTGTGACACAGTTGTAATGGGTTCTCTGCCATCTGAACAGATATTATCTGAATTCTGTGCATGATACACATTATTAGTATATCTTTATGCATGGTAGGCTAGTAAATATATATACACATATATTAAAATACATATTGTTCAGGAACTATTTAATACTACATACCTATGTATTATATTATTATTTATATTTCTATCAGATCAACTCTAGGAGGATTTGGCATGGTTATGTACTGTACATGACAATGAAAATGAAAATTCTGTCATTACTCACCCTCATGTTGTTCCAAACCCGTAAGACTATTGTTGAGTATTGTGTATCTTCGAAACACAAATTAAGATATTTTTTTGATGAAATCTTAGGGCTCCCTGACCCTCGCATAGACAGCAAGGGAACTATCACATTCAAGGTCCCTCAGATTTCATAAAAAATAAATTTTGTTCATTGCATATTCCTTTTTATTTATTTCCATTATGGTGCCACTTATTTATAGTGTTCACAGTCTTTGCTGCTATACATTTATTCATATGAATGTCTATTAACTAGATGTCAATGGCTTTAGTTATTAGTAAAATAAGTGAGTAAATCACTTATTTTACTGACAAATTTTGCATCAGAGGGGATAATATATTACCTAAAAAAATGCTTTTAGATTGAAAAAAAAAAAAAATCATGTTTTGTTGAAATGACAAATTTAGTTGAACTAAACACAAGAGTCGCTAAATTCTGTCAGACTGAAGTAGAGAAGAGCCCTGTGTATGTGTGGCTAGTAGCTGCATGCTTTCACATGGCAGTGGAGTGTGGTGGCCTAAGGGTGATGGATGGCAGTGGTGTGGATTAGAAGCTGGATTAAAGCATCCATCCCATACCTACTCAAAAAAAGGTTGTTGGGATCAGCATCCTGTTATTTACCCGGTCACTCCACTCCCTCTGGCATGAGCCCTGCCCCAATAAGCAGCATGGGATTCTAGGTCAAAGAAAGAGAGCTGCTAGTGGCAAGGTTGAATTCCCAGGCTCAGCCTCCACAATCTGGAAAAATGGAATGCTTACTGTGTAATGAATGTGCATGTTACCATACAGGGTTACTGAAACCTTTAGTAAACTGTGAGTTCCAGTAGCTGTGACTATGTCAATACTCTGTCACTCCAACAAGGAAAAATTTGCATTTGAAAATTAAATTGACTGCAAAGGTAATGTTAGGAAACACCAAATATGCCAACTGAAGTCTAATGATCTGGACTGCACTGGCCAAATAAATTAAAGCAGTATGTTAAATTATAAGTCACAAGTATAAATTTGGAAGTTATGTTTCTCATGATTGCACCAGCAATCCAGCATCCCATAATGGGCACTGGTATCCAAAACATAACATGATGGTACTTCACTTTATGTTGTTTCATAGTTTGGTGTACTACAATTGCAAAATGTGTATGATAGAGTTGATATGTCCAAGTGTTGACCATAAGTAAATAATCTAACAAGTTCACAAGTATCTCATGACCCACATTGTTCTCAGCACACTTGCTTAGTAAACATCGCATGTACTAACAGATGATACGATGGTGTTTTTGAAGCAAGACTGAATGCAAATCTCTGTGTATGTGGGGCATTATGATGGACTCAACTTATTTCTGTTCATTTGCTAACTCTAGACTTCATTGCAGAACATTTCTCATTTAAACAGAGGTAGGGCTTTAGAAGACAGATGACATGGACATATGGACGTTTAAAACATTGAACTGTAAACACGATGGCATGGCCAGCATAATGTCCTGCAGTTGCCTGAGCAGAGAGAAACATTTTAAAATAAACACGTGTAGTGGGCCATTGGGTAGGTGTGTGAGGTTTTCATGCCAACTTCCAGTGTAATCTTTTAAATTGAATACTCACAGATTCAGAAAGACACAATGAGTTGATGTGGGGCATGTGCTCACACACAGTGAGAAGTGAAGCGGATGTTTGTGGAGATGAACCCTGCAAAAATAATGATTTCTCAACTCAAGCTGTGCTAATGTCTCACAAAGAACCCTAGATGAACAAATAATTACTTTCCTGTCTTATCATCTGTGGGCTGTGACTTCTTTATTATTATTTTTTATTTTTTTTATTTTGTACATTTGAAAGCCATCCAAATACAGCATATGCTCACATCTAATGTTGAATGCATGTAAATTATACTGCAAAATAATCTAATTGGATAAGAGAATGATCTTGCAATTCAATCACTAGTCTATTAGACTATTAGCATCAAGTCTAGTCTGCTTTGCAGGTCATTGTAGCCAATTAAGATTTCATGTCACCAGGGTTTGATGTATGGTGAGTTTATCAAAGCTATGTGGGAAACAACATTGCATTTGATTATTTTATGTTTAATGTTAATGTTTATTTAAATTCTGATTCAATTCTAATGCTAATTAGTGCTTAAAGACCCTAAATATCTCTGTGTGAAACCATCCTATTGACTTGACCTGATTCAGCACCACGGACAGCAACATGCAGTGCTGCAGGGAAATGTGTCTGTGACTATGTCTGAATGTACTGAATCAAGGCTTAGAATGATGACTGTGGAAATGTGCTTTAGTTTAATGCAACTCCTACACAGCAAATTAACTGAAATAACCCTGAACGATGGTGACATGTCTTGCCTCTTCTTCTTGCAAATGAGGAAACAGAAGGGAAAAGGGGAAGTTCTATATGAGTAATCTATAATCAGCCTCATTTGGATTGAAACTGTGAGGTGGAAAATAAATAAATATGCATATCACACTATAAAATACAAGCATATACAGTACTGTGAAGAAAAAATATAGACTTTTTTTAAATGTATTTTTGAACATAGTAGTCTCTTACAAATCTCTCTCGTCATGACCAAGGATGCATTTATTTGATAAAAAAGACTTTATAGTTAAATATTACAGAATTATAGTGAAATATTACTACAGTTTAAAATAACTAATTCAATTTTATGTATTTTGTTCCTTTTAATGGCAAAGGTGAATTTCCAGCAGCTATAACTATAATCGCCAGTGTCACAAAATAATTCAAAAATCATTCTAATATGCTGATTTGGTGGAAAGTATTAATCTCTCGCTCTCTTTCTCTCTCAAAAATAAAATAAAATAAATACTGACCCTTAACTTATGAATGATAGTTTTGTCACTGGTTCAACCAATGGTGTCACTTTGGGGGTAAGGCTATCTGTTAATCTAAAATTAAAGGAAACTGGTTTAAAAACAATCAATATTTTAGCAATTTTGCATAACTGCACACATAAGCTTTAAGCTAAAACATACTGTCCTTGGAATACAAACATAATGAATAAATTATGATTTTTGCAAAGCTTCTAATTTTTTCTGGTCTCTTTCCACATCAGCCTCAGGGATTCAGAGTTCTGCACTTTACAAAATGACAGAAGAAAGCCAAGGGATGTGAATAACTGGAGTAAACAAAAGCGCCTTTGTAGGACATATTCTCCTTGTTGCTCTCTTGAGCTGTTTCCAGTTTACCAGGGTAAAAACAGATTAAAGAAGCAGACCCTGGTCCCTCAGGAGCCCCTTTAAGCCTCACAGACCCTATACCTCTGCTGCTGCCCACATCCTACAGCCAAAGAGGAGGAAAGAGGCAGAAAAGAGTGGCAAAGGAGGAGGAATACTGAGAGAAAACAGAACGGGTCACACACAAACATGTACAGAACTGGTGCCCTTTCTCTCATTACCCTGGCACTAAATAGGTGATAAGAAACCACGTGAGTGCACTGTTGTAGCTTTTTTCTTCATGGAAGCAACAACACAATTCAAGTCTCTAAGAAGTCTGTCTAGAATCTGCAGTTTTCTTCTGCTTATGCTTGTTTAGCCCTAGCAGCCTCAGCAGCAAGACCAATTCAAACACACACACACACAAAAAAAAAAAACAATTCCAAAGAGAGAGAGAGAGAGAGAGAGAGAGAGAGAGAGAGAATATTATTACTCTATCTTTCAAGTTTTTCACAACCAAAAAGACAGAAACTTAGTAATTCCGTAAACTATAAGAAACTGAGAGGAAGATGTTAAAGGTGCCATAGAATGCCAAAATAACTTTTATAAGGTGTTTGAACACAGTTGTGTGGCTGCAGGAGGAGACTGGAAGGATACAAAAGAGGAGCGACGACAGTGAAGGACGAGAAAGGACCAGGCTTTTATTTTGTGTTTTGTCTTTGTTTGTGCACGACAGTCATCCGCGAGGGGCTGTTGCGCTGTTTTCATGTTTATTTTATTATTAAAGAGTTGTTTGATTGTCCCCCGAATCCCGCCTCCTCCTTTCCGATGATTATGAAGTTTTATATTATTACAGACTGTATAACAGGTCCTACAGAGATAGACAGAGGTCGACCGATTGATCGGCCAATTTTTGGCATTTTAAATTAATGGGCATGAGACTGGAAAGTCATTTGTATGTGAAAGTAGAAACACGTTCAATTCAGACATAACTTCTGAGCTGATTATAACGTGCACATTAACTTATCGTGCAATATCCAATATCGAGTATAACAATATCTTAATGTCATCGCTCGTGGCCAGCACACTATTTTAAGCAGTTAGGAGCAGCAGGCTGTGTAATATGTCCTCCTTTTTTATCGTTATGTCTATTTGACTTTGACTGTGTTTCCTATACATTGAGTTATTTGTGACGGCTTGACATTATTTCAAAACTGACCACCACAAATACATTTCCCAAAAGGCGTATATTTCATTGAATAAAATGCATGCTTCACAATTCAAAATTAAAATGCAGCTCTGGTGTTTTTATTTGAATGAATCTTTGAAATTAACTGAATGTTTTCAAGCTTCAATGTCATTTTAATTTTGTCTCTCCTGTAATGCCTGATAAAGTAACGTTCGTGAACAGCACTTATTTGATTACAGCCGTTACTGGGGAAACCGCTATTTCTCCGCTCCAACTCGCCTCCTGCTGGCAGATAATTAATTTGCAGCCAGTGGGAAACACTGGTGTCGGTCAGTAAATATAAACAAAAAGCATGCTTCAGAATTGTTTTGAGAAGTTTACGTTTTGAGCCATGTATGATTACTCTAAATTGGACTAATACTACTATTACTATCTTGTACCCTGCAATATTTTGCTCAAACTCACTTTTATGAGATGAAAAAAAGAAAAGAAAGAAAATCAGTATCATATATCGGCCATCGGCTGGCTTGATTTCTAAATATCGGTATCGGCAAGTGAAAAATCCATATCGGTCGACCTTTCTCTCTCTCTCCTTCTCCCTCTCCCACTCTTA
Organism: Carassius auratus; assembly: GCF_003368295.1. NCBI lineage: Eukaryota > Metazoa > Chordata > Actinopteri > Cypriniformes > Cyprinidae > Carassius > Carassius auratus. The sequence continues at coordinate 9,920,592 of NC_039261.1, read as the reverse complement.
AAACACAAACACTCTGTTTTGTACTCTATTTGTGAAAAGCTGAACATGCCCCCCCCCCCAAAAAAAAAAAAAAAATATGTATATAACTTCTATCACCAACATCTAAAACTCTATCTATAGCTCTATTTATTTTTATTTTTTTATCATTATTATTAAGAAAAAAAAAACTTCCTATGTGTATTGCGATAGACAAACCGGGACTTGTCACATCACTTATGTATTGTTGCTCTTATTTTGGGTTGATTGCTTTTATAGTCCTAATTTGTAATTTGATTTGGATAAAAGCACCTGCCAAATGATTACATGTAAATGCAACGTAAACTGCTCCAATATTAGACATTTAGGTCAGAAATGTATGTGTGTGTGTGTGTATGTGTGTGTGTTTGGGGACACATGCTCCTCATCTCATGTGAAGTGCTAAAAGCTCTGTCCTTTTCATGGGGAGCGACCAAAGGCTTCCTACAGGACTGAAAAGGGCACAATAACCTGCTGGCAATTAGCAATTAGCTTTAGCTGATAAAGAGAGAGACAGAGAGAAAAAGAGGGACTGGAAGAAACACACAGAGAGACAGAACAACAAAGAGGAACAGTGACAGAAAAGGAGAGAGGACCAGGCTGATTCAACAGATGAAACAAGACAGGAAAAAGGACGAATAAAGGCAAAATCACCATAGAGTGAAGAAGAGAACTTCAAGGCCACAGGGAAGAGAAATGGAGGAAAGGAGAGCCGAGGGAGGGAGATCGGAGGGAGGTAAGGCAGCTGGAAGGAAAGGTGGCATTAAGATGAAAGAAAGCATGCAGAGACCAGTTGCACTTCAAACGAAGGTCAGGAAGCAAAACACAGCAATGTACGGAGAGGAGAGAAAGAGTAAGAAGGGTAATTAAGAGTGAGCGAGAGAGAGAGAGAGACAGATACAGAACGTGGACAGTTAAAGGCAACCGAGACAAGAAGAACCTGTGTGAATATGTGTTTGAGTTTGTTAACGTTATATTACATTATCTCTCTGGAATCTGTGGATTCTTATTGGTCAATAGTAAGATTCTGTCATCAAATATCTTGTGCAGTGACCTGTAAACTGTACATTTGTCCATGGCAGCTAAATTCCTATACTGTGTTAGTTTGATGTCTCACATGGCTTTCCACGGTGTCTTCTCAAACAATACAGTCATTTTAGCTTTGGTATTTTAGTTACATTTATTAACATGTTTGGATTAGAGCATGTTAAGTACAAAGTTGGATAAAGTACATCCAAGTTGCTCGTTATCACAAACTAAACCCCTTCAGGAAGACACAAGAGCTGATTAGCCTGCCTTTGATGATGTACAATATTCACTTTTATGTGCACTAAAAAAAAATACTATATTAGAAAATATAAATTTCGTCAATTTAGGAAACGAAAATAAAAATTGGTCCCACTTTATATTAGGTGGCCTTAACAACTATGTACTTACATAAAAAAAAAAAAAATAAGTAAAATGTACTTATTGTGTTCATATTGTTCATATACACTTTTGCTGCTATTGAGGTGGGATAGGGCTAAGGTTAGGGAGAGGGTTGGAGGTATGGGTAAGTTTAAGGGTGGGTTAAGGTGTAAAGTATGGGTCAACAGTGTAATTATAAATGTAATTACAGAAATTAAATACATATGTAATTACATGTCGTTTTTTTTTTTTTTTTTTTTAATATAAGTACAATGTAAAAACATGTCTGTACACAATAAGTACATTGTACTAAATTATTAATTAAAATGTAAGTACATAGTAGTTAAGGCCATTTAATATAAAGTGGGTCCGAAAAATTCCCTTCCAGTATTCTTTCCTTTTATGCCATGTAAGTACCAATTATATAAGAAAATTAAAATTTAGTAATTTTAGGAAAAATAAATCAAAATCAGAGATTTTAGATTTTTTTTTTTTTAAATCAATTGTGCCATCTAATGCACAACTTACTTTATTTTATTTTAGATAGAAATTACATTATAAAAATATTTTATTTATATACTATTGAAACACAATTTTTTTTTTTAAGGATTTTAAGAAATTAACATTTTTATTTAGCAGGGACATATTCAATGGATTAAAACGGAGTAAAAACTTTTACATCAGTTACAAAATAAACTAATTCAGATATATTATTTCATTTAGAATTTTCTATTATCAAAGAATCCTGGAAAAAAAATATATATATATATTTTCCACAAAAATATTAAGCAGCACATCTGTTGTCAACATTCATGTCCAAGAGGAAATGTTTCCTCAACACCAAATGAATATAAAGTATTAATAATGATTATGAAGGATCATGTGACAGATCATGTGACACTGAAGACTGGCGCAATGGCTGCTGAAAATTCAGCTTGGTCTCAAAGAATTAAATTACTTTTTAAAATATATTCAAATATAAAACAGCTATTATAAATTGTAATAGCATTTCACAATAATACTGTTTGCACTGTATTTTAATCAAATGTGAAGCCTCAATGAGCATAGGTCTTGACATCTTTCCAACCTTAAATATATCTATACTCAGGAAAATACCATATAATAAGTTTCAGCTTTCTTATAACTGCTTAGATGTGTCAGTCAACCAGGCTGAGCTAATAAATATGCCAAAACCATGTTGGCCCCTCTAGGCAAATGAGCAAAGACCAATTCTGAACAACATCAATACCCATTAGCCCATGTACTGTAACATCAACTTGCTCTGTTCACAAACATCAGCAGCACATGTCCTAACTGCATGCAATTTGATCCTCCACATGCAAACTAATTCCACACAGCTTCACTCAAAACAAATTAACTGATAACAAATAAAGCGCGGACTGATTTTGATAGCCCCCTGTATCCATTCACACACGCCACAGCTGCACGACCGCACTTCCGTGAAAACATCACTCAGCCTCTGTGCACACATTTATATAGTACATCCATTACGTTATCATAATCAAAAGCAATTTGTTGCTTAGTGCTATGCTTTTTTTGCCAGCAGTGATTAAAATGGCCCCATGGAGGTTTAGATTTGGGTTGGAGGGATTAAATGTGATTTAATGTGATTGTACTAGAGTAAAGCCCAGGCAGTTGTGAGCTATGGAAGAAAGAAAATAAAACATTAAAAGGGAAACTCTGGTAAGGTCATTCTGTACATAAAAGAGAATTTATGATTATAAGCCACGCACAGTGCAAAGTTCATGCAGACTTAGGCTTTTTTTTTTTTTTTTTTACACTCTATTCGCCAAGCTCTCAGAGATGTTTTTGAAGACTTTGGCCACAAAAAAACTTTTGTGAATGAATAAATGTAATAATAAAAACTGGATTAAGAGTCACCGGGAAATGTCAGATCTAAGATTTTACTGTGAATGCTTTTTTAAGTTTTGCAAATATCTGGAATCACTCACTGGGAATTTCCTTTTTCAAACATTTAGGGTTAGGGTTATCAAATATTGTCCCTTTCTTTCAGGATGATACTTTTTGACTTTTCATGATCATACCAAACTGATTATAGTTTTTTTTAAACATTAAGATCTAAAACACACACACACACACACACATGCACGCACGCACATGTACACACATACATGTACATGACAGATAAACGGGTTTTTAATGCATGTCTACTTAGGGTAAAACAGATGCTAATTCTATTACATAGTCTAATTTGATTTCATTACGCCAAATAAACATGAAGTAAAAAAATATTAAATAAGGTAAAACAATTTTGAAATTCACATTACCATTTTTGCACATATCTCTGTTCTCTGCATCCTCGAACATAGAAGCCATAGAGTCAATCTCAACAGAGCACGAGGGGTAAAGTACATGTAAAAACTTGCAAATATTAAGAACAATTCTCTCCCGACACACTTCAGCTAATCGTGGAAATTGAACCTGCGTCAGACAGTGATGGTTGCTTTAAATGGATTCACTGAAAAAAAAAGCAGACTGCACAGTTTTCACTTGATTATGCACAGGCAAAGTGCAATAACTACAGCGAGCTGGAAGCAATTAGAAATCATTCTATTGTGGTACAAGAGACAACAATAAAAGAGGAGGCGAGAGAAAAAAAAGATCGTAATCTTGAAAAGTCTGATGCTGGGAATTGTTTAAATGAACAGATAATTGCATGAGAAAAAAAAAAAAAAAAGCAGCGCCAACACAAACAGATCTATATTGAAAGACAAAAAAACATACCTATGAAGTCTAAAGGCCTGTAATTTTCTCTTCTATACGGTACAGTATCAATCTCCCGCCTTAAGCGTCTGATAATGAATAAAGGGCAATGAATCCACCGGATGGGCTTTAGGATTGATTTTGCCATGTTTGGGTTTATAATATAACGATAAAAATCTCTATATCTCACCACTTTTTAATCACAGTAGCGCATTCATCTCGGAATGATTTGGAATGTAATTTGGTGGGAGAGGTAATCAGGTTTTGCGTTAATTGACTTTGCGGCCTGCAGATAGAAGGGTTTTTCTGCTTCAGTAATTACCATCCGCCACTCTCTTGTCTAGGCTGCCTGTTGCTGTGCCGACCACCTCCCGGTGCGTATTAATGATGCGTGAGGTGTTGCTGTGCCAGTGGGGAGCTACACAAAAGGAAATACTAGCGCAGCTGAGCGCGCAGGACACACCAGATTTTAGCGTTTCCACAGGTGCTTCATGCACAGCTGCCATCAAAATCAACAAAGTCTGTAGCACAGACAGCTTCGTTTATTAAAAACCGTGACCCTTTGACTTCGTTGTGCTGTGTCGCTCACTTTAATGGCGTCTAGTTATGGTGACCAAAGTTCCCGGAGGTCAAACTTCGCCAGCAGTCTCTTTCACTCATTGTCAGTGAATGACTGTATCTCATTGTCAGCGTGAATTCATCTTCAGTGTAGACGCGTGTCTTTGTGCCTTGCGTCTCTTTTTGTCCTTTTCTCTCTCACCTTATTTGTGATGCTTCAAAACCTCTTTGTATCGCTCCTCCCTGATATAAACAGACTCAGAGCGCAGATGTTTTCCGACGCAAATACAAACAGAGCGTGAACTAGAATACATGCGGCACTCTCAAAGCTCCTAAATAAACAGGCACAAAGACGCAACCAAAGCATATCAACAGACATGATTACGTCATGAAGATGCAGTCGAAATAATAATAATTAAAAAAAAACATTTTTTTTTTTTTTTTACATCTAGGCTGAGAGATGCTTGTTACGAGCTCTGCAAGTAGGGGGAGTAGTTTTGAAAACATGAAAGCACAATTTACTGTAGACTGTGTTCACTTTATAGGGAACTACTACAGAGTGAAACAGGATAAAGCATGTTATTTCATAACCAGAGATCCCCCAGGAAAAGCAACATTGTTTAGATTTTTGAAGACAATGCGGTAATAAAGCTCCTGCCGTGACGGCTGACAGGTTTTTGGATGGGATCGATTCACTAGACAATCAGATCATGAGATTGAATGCATTGTGTTTTGAAAACTGGGAATTGGGTGTCAAATACTCACTTTAACGCATGAGGTGAGAAGAATGATGCAAATTTCAGCTCACTAATTCAATTAATGTACTGTCAAAGGCTTCTGATTATTAATGAGTCTGCAAATGCAAACACTGATGTCAAAATGCTCTCAACTGGGTTGAATAAATATAAAATGAGATCTGAAATATGGCATGTGCATGTGTATGTGTGTGTGTGTGTGCGTGTGTGTGTGTGTGTGTGTGTGTCGGATGTAGATTTGTGACTTACGGGTTTCCGTAGTCCCAGACAACACACTGAGGATCCGTTGTGCCCTGAAAGAAAAACAGAAAAAGTTAGGAATGACTCCAAAACAAATAGTGTCGCATTGCAGAACAGCAGAAAGGAATAATATACTGCATTTGTGGGATGTGTGGGAGAACATATGTGACTTTTACTGATTTATTTAACAACATATTCAAACCAGGTGGCATCTGCAAACACACAACACTGGGAATTTATTATAAACATATGTTTCATATGTTTCAATCGATTTATTTATCTATCTATTTATTATTACTTTTTGTGAGCAATGTTTAACTTAAAAAAAAATGTGTACCATATTCCTGACACTTGGTTAAATAATGTATATAATATTTATTATAATATTATAAAATAAATATTATAATATAAATCTAATATAAATATATTCATTTGACCAGGGCCCCTGGGAGAAGACATACTGTATCTCAGTTAGACCTTCCTGGTTAAATAAATAGATAATATAATATATTTTAAGTGTGACTAAATTTTCCAGTATTGGGGGTAGCCAATTTATGTATTTGCTAAATTGTATATTTTTTCTTGCAATTATTAAGGGAAAAAAAAAAACTGAAAAAAAAAAATAAACAAGTATTTTTAAGCCCAGAGTGTGGATTTGTGAATCATAAAAACAAAGCAAAAAAATAAAATAAATAATAATATAAAAAAAAAAAACAAAGGTTAATTCTAGCTTCATTGATTTTGTGAGAGTCTGCAATGATGCCCTATTTTTATGCCCAGTGTGAGGCTCTAATCAGGGTTCAGTGGTGCATGGCTGAATGAACAGCTCATTATTGATTCATCAACAAATCAGCTGCTATAATTGACTAATCTGTTTCAGCTAAAGTTATGCCTGTTATGTCTTTTCAGGAAGAAGAGTCCCACACGGGATCTCATGACCTGAACAACGATCACCTCTGACCTTCAGGGGTACAACAGACTCCCACTAGGCCTTCCAGATTCAGAGGGCAATTGTATCTTGTTATAAGGTCTCAGTGAGGTTGTATACTTCCAATGAAGATGGATTCAGCGCAATACAGATGCTATACAGGATTTTTAAACATTTCATTGCCCCCAAGTGGTTAAACAATGCTACATACTGGATTGGATCAAATGATTGAAACACATTTTGATAGCTGACACCAAGTAATAAGTGTCTGAATGACAGATGGTTGACACATTCCTCTCCGGTGGGTTTCAGGACAGAATAGCAGGCTGATGAGTCCAGAAACACTCACACAGGTGTTCGATAATTGTGATATGTCTGCTAAGACCAGTTTTAAGTGTCCAGTATGGACTTGTGCCATTAGATTGGCTCGAATGTACTTATCAGCAGCACATACAGATGGCATTGGTACTCTCAGTTATAATGAGAACAAATGACCGGAGCCGTTTTGTCATCGCAGGTGGTAAACAAAACCAACAAAACATGCAATTGAATACATCATTTCAATTTGAAACTGACAGCCGGACGCGTTTGGACATCGGTGATCAATAACCGGTGTAGACGCCAGAAAGCCCATGTTAAGACTGATGAATTGGGAGGATTGCCGGCCAATGACACAGCTGGAGTGCACTGCCTCCATTTCCCAGAAGCCTCTGGGGGTCAGGATGGCTCAGAGCAGCTGTCCACAAAGAGAGGACAAGTCCCAACACACAGCCTTAGATTCCCCTCACGCTGTGTCCCAAACATCTGCGGCCGGGGCTCTGCTGGACAATCTGGACACTGACCCCTGCCAAGGTCTTTCATACGCAGATGGGACTCACCCAGGACCATGGCTGAGCGGGGCACGACCTCGGTACGAGGGGAACGCCGAACGCGCGCATAGAAAACATTCACGAATCACATCCACTCCAGCATTCCCAAAACTCACGCCTCTATGGAGGAGACAGCAGGTAAAGGTTGCCATGACGACTAGGGGAATATCACAATGGCAGTTTTCCTTGTGCAGCTGATGTCTGCAGTGATGCACAATCCAATCTGCAGGTTTCGCATTTTGCATAAATCCTTGCGGCTGCATTTTTATTACATTTTTTTTTTCCCCACATAAAATATTGAGGGGCTTTATGTGCCGTACTTTATGTCCTGTGTATTTATGGATTGTTAAAGATGTTCTATTCATAACAGGGTAATATTAATAGAGGGTCATTTTAACAGAAATGTATTTCGTGCCTGATTATGGTGTTCAAACAGGCTTACTGTACTAGAAGTCTGTGCTCACTGCATCCGAGGCAGTTTGTCAGTATATAAGGAGGCAGAAACTATGTGAAATGAAAGTTCGTTAACACTTTTTAGTACAGGGATCAGTTCTCACTAGTTGCTTATCAGCATGTCTATTATTAACACATTGGCTGTTTATTAGCACATATTGTGCATGACCCTATTCTACATCCCTAATCCTATCCAAACCCTTAACAACTACCTTAATAACTTTTAATAAGCATCAAATTAGGAGTTTATTGAGGCAAATGTTGTAGTTAATGATTTATAAAATAAAGTGTGACGAAAATGCTGAACACATGTGAAAATATTCCTCTATTCTGAATACACTACCATTCATAATGTAAGTTCATTGGGTCTGTAAGAATTTTTAAAACAGATAAACACCCATATTCTGCAAGGATGCATTAAATTGATCAAAAGTTACAGTAAAGACTGCTGTAACTTTAAACTTACAGCAGCACACTGTTATCAATGTTAAGTATTTATTTATGAGAAGTTTTGATATTTAAGTTTTGTTTTATGTTTTTTTTGTTTTTTGTAAATGATTTCTGAAGGATCACTTGACACTGAAGACTGGAGGAATGACTGCTTAAAATTCAGCTTTGTCATCACAGGAATAAATTATATTTAAAAACATTAAAATTGGAAACCAATATGTATTAATATTGTTAACATTCCACAATATTACTCTTTTTACTGCATTTTAATCAAATAAATGCAGTCTTGCTGAGCTAAATATGCATATTTTGTTGAGGCATTTGAAATTAAAGCCTGTTAAAACATAAATAAAAGTATAAAGTACTTACATTGAGCAAAGGGGCGAGTTCCACTGATACCAAGGGCTCGGTGGGCTTGGGTAAGGGACGCACCGTCACAGTCAGAATCTTCGAGCTGATCACGAATGGATCTCTGTCAGGAAGGAACATAGAGAGAGTTAGATCCAAGACTGACTACATTTCACATCCAATAGTATCAAGGCTGGGCAACATTCAGAATTTAAGAATTCTCAATTGGAAATGGAATTGAAATGACAAAATTATGAAATTCAAAATGTCAATTCAAAGAAATTCAACACAGTCATACAACAGAGAATGTTGATTAGTTGACACATTTTCATGAAACAATTAGTTATTTGAAAATATTGCTAATTCTACATATTAATTTCCAGAATTTTTTTTTTTTTTTTTTTTTTTTTAATGATTACACATGTGACCCTATACCACAAAATCAGCCATAAGGGTACATTATGTTTTTTAAATTGCAATTTATAAATCACCTGAATGTTGAATAAATAAGATTTTCATTGATTTATGGTTTGTTAGGATAGGACAATATTTGTCTGAGATTTTTATTTATTTATTTTTTTGTACAAAAATGTACAAAATATCTTCATAGAAAATCATCCTCACTTAATATCCTAATGATGCTTGGCATAAAAGAAAAATCTATAATTTTACACATGCAGGTTTTTTTTTTTGGCTATTGCTACAATATGCCCCAGAGATTTGAGACTCTAAACTAGGTTCAATATTACCAAATAATTTTCATAAAAACAGATTGATTTATTATTATTATTTATATATAGAAAAATTTGTAGATTTGTTTTTTAATAATAATAAAAAAAAAGTAAAAAAAAAAAATTGTCTATCTATGGGTGGCATTTCAAATACTGGTTAGAATTGTAATGTACACTTACTGCAGTGAATATATTTCAACAGAAATCTGAATGGCTCACAACCCTGGCAGGTATTCCATGACAGAGCATGATACAATGGCTGAGTGCCACCGTGTGTGTGTGTGTGTGTGTGTGTGTGTGTGTGTTAAATCCATTGGCAGAGCTATTTTAGACCATACTGTGCTAAGCAAATCCATCTATTTTTGGTGTGTGTGTTTGTGTGTGTTACGGAGAGAGATAAAACTTATCGAGTTGGGTCACAGGGAGTTACATTCTGTCACAAACAAATCGTGCAGGTTAGCTCCCCATGGGGCAGCGAGATCAAGGATGTGTGCTCTGGGCAGAAAATTAATGAGAAACAACAGCAAAAGCAGACCAAAAACAAACAAATAGCCTTGATCCCATACATATTCATACCCGTGCCTCTAACACGGCTCACAATAGAAAGAGACAGAAGCAAACACAAGCAGCGATTGTCGGCACACTCGAGTGTCTCTCGTCAGGGTTGAGGACTCTGACATGCTCAGTGAGTTTGGACAGTGAACTACAGACCCCAGCAGGGCTTGAGCAGAAGAAGAGACGTCTCTACATACCCCCCAGTGTCAGCTGCACGAATCAGCTTAATTACATTTATCTCCTTTCTCTCAATACAGACAGGCTTTCAGTAGTGGATACTCTGAGGGCAATTGCAACCCAGTTACATGGAATATCTAAAAATGTAGTCTCACGCTATCCCCAACTGTGCACGGCATGATTATTTTTTGTAAGTGTTCTTTATGTCCACACTCAGAGTACAAATTATGTGTGACGTTATGAATATGAACAAAGTGCATGTATGTAAAAAAATGTGCTTGTAAAACCTGAGCTACTATATGAGATTTCTCAGTGATATACATTTTTTTAATAAAATTTTGTTTTTATTTTGAGAAATAGTAGTAATAGTAATAGTAATTTTGTTAACTAAAAAATTGCACATGTACAGGGAATAAATGCATTACATTATAAATAGATGACTGAATTCATATATATATACACATATATATATATATACATATATATATATATATATATATATATATATATATATATATATATATATATATATATATATATATACATATATATATACATATATATATATACATATATATACATATATATATATATATATATATATATATATATATATATATATATATATATATATATATATATATATATAAACATGTATTAAAATAAATATGATTACTAGACCACATACTCAAATTTAATATGAAGAGAAATCTAAATCACATAATAAAAAAATAAATAAATAAAAAAACGTTATTTTTTTTCCTGTGTAAATCTCTGTGAGAACAGCTGAGTTTGTTTGATAAGGTTTAGGCACAACATCAGAACATCATGTGATCAGCTGGAGCAGGACGAGGAGGTATTCTAGGAATAGACAGCACTGTATGTCCATTTTAGGCTGCTGTTTAAAACTAAAGGTGTGAAGACAGTGTGGCAGCACAATAAGCCTACAAAAGGGTGGCAAACTTTACCGGATTAACCACGGTTAATCCTGTACGAAGCACTATGAACTCTTGACCTCACATCAGAATATAAAGGGTACGGTCAAGACCTCCAAATAAGCATCTTAGTCATATAAGCTCATTTCTACACAGGCTTAAGTTCCACTTTCATTCTTTGGAGCAGTTTCAATTTTGATAATTGTCCATTGTCTCTGCCAGCTGGTGTCGATCATATGCAGAGAAACAGAAACGTGTTGTCCTTGAAAGTGCTATCAAAAATGTATTAAAACACACAAACAAATGCATTCACACATACTCAAACACTGGACTTACTTTGGTGGGGGCATTATGAGGCCGAGGGTGCGGTACAGGATCGCTCCGATGACAAAATACGGTGTGTCGTCTGATTCTACGGGACAGAAAGGGTTAAAGTGTCAAAATCTAAATTTCCCAGATCAAATCTCCAAAGGAATCGAACCATAAAAAGAAGGGAAAATCTATGGGCAAACTGCATTTTCATATAAGTTTAAGTATTTAATATAATATTCATGTTATTTTATTTTAGCTTTTGTATTTTTAAATACATTAATACATACGAAAATCATTGAACCTTGATCTATATGCTTAAAATCAAATATGAAGGGAAAAAAATCACATCACACCACAAGATGATATGGCGCTCCGAAAACATAAAGCAGAATATGAAATGTGACATTTCAAATATAACTTTCTCATTTAAGTGTTTAATCTATTTCTTTTTACATTAATACATAGAAGGAAAAAAAAAACTGAGCATCATGTCACTGATCCACATCCTCATATTCATATTTGAAGGAAAAACACACATCTCAATTTTATGATCATGATATGCAGCTCCAGCTGAAGGAACCTAAAACACAAAGCACACTATAAAGGAAGAGTATTTAAGGAAACTCTAAGAGAGAGTCAGTACAAAGCCTGACATTTAAAAGACACAGAAAGGAGGGGATTCATAGAGATATGACACCGATTGTGTTCCCAGGCCATCTGTCCACTCCTCCCCACTGGCTCCATAGATCAGATTCAGCAGCACACTTCTCTGTGCTTTTCATAGCATTTGTTTTGTTCTCTCCTCTGCACGAGTGCCTTGCCTCCACATGAACCTCATCATCTGTTCTTTTCTGAAACGCTATTTATCAAATACCTCTTTTTTCTCCATCCCTCCTCAGTCTCATCCAATTCTTCTTCTCCTCGAAACGCTGTGAGCCTCCAGAGAGACTCGTCCCTGAATAAATGCCATCATATTTCACATATGGAGGACATGCTTCGGACACAAAATGAAAGTGATACAGTAATTGGTGTTGTAACGGGCCCTAAAGTCCACATTTCATTGCTCTGTTGTTCTCATGCGGCCCTGAAAGTCCTCACAGTTATTCAAAGTTCATCGAGAGATGGAAAATGAACATTTAGCCCTGTTCTGAGGCACTTCAGAGGCTCTGATTTTACTGCAAATTTCATGAACAGAAACTCGGCCAAGCATGGCTGAATCACTGTTGCAATTTCCACTGACATTATGAAATTTTAGGTTTAATAATTTAGCTTGAATAGAGCTTGTTGAAATCACTGAACACAATATGCATACTCTCTGATGCAAAAGAATAGGCATGTCACAAAGTACGAGTGAATAACGTAATCTCATTAGCATATATTTGTTCAGTACCTCTGCAAAGTTGTTTATGGTTTAGAGTCTTAGAACATCTATTAAATGTTTAACAGTTTTTTTGAATACTGTATTTAACATGATAATGCATATTTATTGTGAAAATAAATTTTCATATCTATCTATCTATCTATCTATCTATCTATCTATCTATCTATCTATCTATCTATCTATCTATCTATCTTTTTAACGATTTGTTCTATGATTTATGATCTATATTTTGTATATAATTAAGATTTTTTTAATTTTCTGTTTCATTTGAGGTTTTAGTTATTGTTATGTGTTGTCATATTTTATTCAGATTTCATATTTCGTATCTATTTTATTAGTTTTAATGATTTTAATACTTAAGCATTAAAGTTCATATATATATATATATATATATATATATATATATATATATGTATATATATATATATATATATATATATATATATATATATATATATATATATATATATATATATATATATAATTACATGATAATATCTTAAGTTGTTTTGTCTTTAGTACAATAATAAAAAAAAAAAAAACTTTTTTATGGTAGTTCTATTTTTGTACCATTATGTGCTAAAAATAACTAATTTCATGTCTAATTTAATGCCCCAAATCTCAAAAGACTAACAAAACAGACTCTTTTAGCTCTGTTTTCTGTCAAAGGAGGAATAAATAGAGTCGTGCCTCGACCCTTCACTGAGAACATGGATGTCACAGGACAAACGCGGTGACTCATCCAGCAATACTGCAGTTCTCATCAGACTCAGCAAATCAAATCCCAGTCAGCTCCAGAGCGCTTCTGACTGCATGTTAAACTATGAGTTAATAGATAACAATCACACAGCAAGCCCTGTTGCTCTGCTCTGAATGGAGCCTGACTTCTATCTTCCCTCTATTCTCTGAGCTATCACTTCAACAATGCTATTTTAAGAAAGGGCCCTGATGAACCTTTCCTTTTTCAATAGAAAACCATTCTGGACAAAGCTCTGCCCAGGGAGCCATCTTATCTCTGATGGCAGGGGGCAGAATGGGGAGTGTGTCGAGACAGGCAGTGTTTGTCATTTCCTGCTGGGCGGTCCTGCACGGGCAGGCAGGTCTGTAATGGTTTAGCCTGGAGTTGTTGAGACCCTCAACGAGACACTAGCAATAATGGTCATTTCTTGTTTGATGTCCGTTTGTTTCGTTCTCATTTCATTCAGCATTCTCCTCAGCCTTCAAACCAGCTCTTCCCTGCCCACATCCTGTGTTTCCATTCTCTCAGGCAGAATATCTCTCGTTTTCCCCCTGTCTTTAGAAGTCTTAGGACTGAGTGCCTGTCATGCTGGCAGATCACTATGATTTCATTGGCCCATTTATTCTTCCTATTCTCTCAAGCGTGTTCTCTGTCTCTTCCCAAACCACTGACTGATTGAATTCAGTTCTTCTCTGCAGTCAGCTAAACATGACTGTATGTGCCACAGCTTAATGCTGCTAAGAATTGTAAACACAGAGTTTGATTATTTATCTGAGAATGGGAGTTCGTCTGACCATGTACATACAGAAAACCACAAATGACGGCCATCTTGGTAGCTAATTTCATTGCAGGAAATGGGTATATAATTACAGCTCCTATATCTACTTGAATGAGGAAAGATGTTTGAATAGCATGCGGCAAATTAGCAATAAAATCTAAAGCCAAAGGAGCAATAGAATTTGCTCAAATCGTGCTAACACAATATTTCACAGTATGGTCTTATTATTACAGAAGCTGACATGGATGCAGAGAAAATATGAAATAGGAGAAGAAATTTGTTTGATTTCAATGTTAGATTTGTGTTTGCTTGTATATATAATAATATATAATATAATATAATATATAGTCTCACATAAATAAAACAAATAGTTCACCTCACCCAAAAAAGTTTGTATAAGCTTCTTTCTTATGCTAAACACAAAATAAGATATTTTGAATAATTTTTAAGAACCAAACAGTTGTTGGTCCCCACTGACTTCCATAGTAGGGAAATAAATGCTATGGAAGTCACTGGTGACCATTAGCTTCTTTGATTACCAGCATTCTCCAAAATATCTTCTTTTATGTTCAACATAAGAAAGAAACATATACAGGTTTGAAACAACATGAGGGTGAATAAATAATGACAACAGTTCTATCCCTTTAAGCTCCTCAGCTTTTAAAATAAAGGCTCCCATTTCCCATATCTTCTGTTGTTGACATTTACATTTCTCAAATTAAATCTCCTGGCACAAGCTCTGTCTGTCATACTGTAGAAGACTTGCATAGATGGACAGACCGTCTGACTGTGAAATGCTTTTATCCTCCAAACTCACTAACAAAACTACACAAGGTAAAATACTATATAATCCAGACTACATAAATATGGGTGCAATCAATAAGAGAATAGTCTGTGCTAACCACAATGCATTCTGTGCAGTGAATAGATGGCTGCCAAGAGCATGAAATCATCAAAACTCAATTTAACAATTCAAACGATTTTGAAACTGTATTTGGTTGCTGCTAGACATCCAATGTAAAGTCTGTTGAGCATCACTGATTTTGGTGACTCATTCCCGCATTTTAATGCGGATTCAATGCTCAGACCCTGGCAGTGCATACGCGTTCTGGGAGGGATGGCAAAAGTACAGGAGAAAGATGTTTAAAAACCTTAAATGTGAAAGAGAAGAGAGTCACATAACATGCTAGGATACTAGAGCAGTACACATAAGTAGCAGAACCCTGACGGGACACTCAGAACCACTGCTGATACCAAAGGATCTCATTAATAACAATGATGAAGCTGCACGCAGAGATTCAGTGCAACTCACATACTGTTACCACAAAAACAACATGGTAATTGAAAACACAACCCACACAATAGTGTACATTTACACGTTGTATATATCACATTTAGGAACAACTAAAACTCTTTGCCTCTGTCTTGGATAACAGTAAAAAAAAGTGGCAAGATTATACAAATATTTCAAGCTGGAATCAAACCTGCCAGATCACTATCACTCAACATGCACTAACCCGACACATTTTATATCACTTACCATCAGAAGACAGGGTGAAGACTTCTTTGGGGATGAAGAGTTTGTCATCTGCAGAACGTGCCCAGTCTTTCATCCCTCTCCTCCCCTTCATGGGGAAATTGATGTCACTGGAAACAGCCGAAACTGGTTCTCGCTGGATGGTGATTACTGACAGAACCAGAGAAAGACAGAATAACAGTATTGAAGGTTCAAATATTAAACTCCTTATGGATGTTCCTTTAAGTTATGTGCATTGCAGACCAACATGAGCTTTTTTTAGTGGATGCCATGGGAACTTACTGAGGTTGTTGGTGACAACCAGAAAGCTCTGGAACGGCTTTTGAGCCTCTCCAATTAGATGAATGAAATCTTCCACAACTCGCATCAGTAACATAGAACCCGGAGAGACCTAAAAGGAAGTTACACGATCACAAAAATACACATATAAAAAAAAGAAATTAGATTTGGTTCAATTTTGGGTATGATTTCTAAAACAAACTACATTTAAAAGTTTTGGGACAATAATACGTTTATTCATCAAGGATGCATTCAATTGATCAAACGTGGAAGTGAACATGTTTAATAATAATAATAATAATAATAATAATATTATATATATATATATATATATATATATATATATATATATATATATATATATATATATATATATATATATATATATATATATATATATATATATATATATATATATATAATTATTAGTCTTAGTCTATCGACCACTGAAACCAAACAGACTGTTTGTCCAGGAATTCTCTGAAAGGTGTTTTTTTTTTTTTTTTTTTTGAGTAAAATGGCCATGAAGTATGATTACTTTTTGCTCTTGGGTGATTTTAATGTGCATATTTGCTGTGGTAAGGACATACTTGCAAGTGATTTTGTAAATCTGATTGAATCTTTCAACCTGGTGCAATGGGTAAATAGCCATACTCACAATCAAGGCCATACATTAGACCTGGTTCTAACCCATAATCTGCAAATTGAAGATGTAAAGGTTTTTGGGTATTTTTTTTTTTTCTGATCATATGCTTATCACATTTAATACTTCTACTACCATCCAACCTGTATTTATAAAAGACTCCTTGGGTTGGTCAGGGCGATTACATGCTATTTTACTGTGCTATTCAAAACCAAGTGCAATCTCTTAAGGCTGGAATCTTCTCTGCCGCTTTTAGGTGTTAATGAGCACTGGTCTCTGCTAAAATCAACATGTGTCAGTATTATGGACTGTATTGCTCCGCTAAGATCTAGAAAACATAAATCCAAAATGAATCCCTGGTAAAATAAATTGACTCGCTCCCTCAGAAGACAATGTAAGCAGACAGAGATAAGATGGAAAAAGAGCAAGCTCAAATCCTCTATGAGTCCTTCAGAGATTCGTTATCTGAGTTTCAGAAAGCTGCAAGTGATGCAAAAAATACTTATTTCTCTAACATCATTAGGGCTAATGCTAATAAACTGAAATTCTGGTTTTCCATCATAAACTCTGTTGTTTATCCATTGAATAGTTTATACCAACAGTCCCCACTGGTTCCCTGTGAGGAGTTTTTATATTTCTTCAGTCAAAAGATCATTGATCAATGTTCCCGATTCCATCAGGGGCTACAGGGAGTTTCAGCCTGTTACCTGGAACCCATCTTTTGTGTGAACGATATGATGCTTAGTCATTTGTTAAAGCGGGTGTAGACTGTACATCTTTGAGTACATTTGATTAACAAAAGCTTGCTTGGGGGCTCTTGCCCAAAAGAGTTTAAACATGCTGTGGTGACTCCCAGATTGAAACGGCCAAATCTGGCCCCCGATGATATGAAGAATTATAGACCTATTTTACAACTGCCTTTTGTCTCGATAATTTTAGAAAAGTAGTTTTACTACAATTACTGCCATTCATAAATGTACACTCTGTAGTAAAAATGTTTCAGTCTGGGTTTAAAGTAGCCCATAGCACAGAATCGGCTTTTGAAAGTGATAAATTATATTTTTCTAGCTCAAGTTTTTTAGTGCTGCTGGATCTCAGTGCAGCATTTGACATGATTGACCATAATATCCTTATCTCTTGTCTGGAACACAGAGTAGGTTTAAAATACATGGTCTTGAAATGGTTTAAATCCTTTGTCAGTGATAGATATTTTTCAGGCAATAATTTGACTTAAAAAAAAAAAAAAACTTTTAGTGGGGTGTGCCACAAGGGTCTATTTTATCTCCCACACTTTTTTCTTTGTATTTGTTCCCACTCTGTAGCATTTTTGGAAAGCATGGAGTATCATTCCATTGTTTCGCCGATGATACTCAACAGTATTTGCCACTAAGCCGCCCAACAAAATCTTTCGATTCTTTCAATGTCCTTTTTTAGATTCAAGCAGGTTGGCACTGTACTGTAAAACGTTGGTAGGAAATTTGGGTTTCATAATTGAGCATGAATGAAAAATTGAAAAGCAAATCAATTTGGTGGTGCGGGCCTACTTTTATCATCTGCATCTTTTAGCAGAAACTAAACCTTTCTTATCAGATGCAGACCTTGACAGAATCTTTCATACTTTTGTTTTATCTTGTCTTGATTTTTTTAATTCTCTGTATGGTTGTATCTCGGCTGCATCTCTGACACACCTGAAATCTGTGCAAAAGGTGGCGAGGCTTTTAAGGAGGGTCAATAAATCTTCCATTACACCAGTTTTAGCAAATTTACAGTGGCTTCCCATTAATTTTAGATTCAATATAAGATTTTAATGTTTGTGTATAAATCTTTAAATAATAAGGCCCCTATGTACGTTATAGTCTGCTGATTCCTTATAATCCCCTTAGAGCAGTACAGTCCGAAAACCAAAAAACTACTTATAGTTCCAAGGACAAACCGCCTTTTGCAGTTATGGGACCAAGATTATGGAATGAGTTACCTTTATCTATTAGATCTGCTACATCCTTATCAGTATTCAGGAACCTGCTGAAAGCTAACTTAGTTCTGGCAGCCTACAATAGCCAAACTTGTATGGGGCAAATGTGGTGCTTTTGATGTTTGATTGGTTAATATGTGTATCTTTTATTACAGCTTAAAAAAAAAATCATACACACACATATGTGTGTGTGTACTGTATGTGTACACAGACAGACAGACAGACAGACAGATAGATAGATGGATAGATGGATAGAACGCTCATAATTATCAGACAAACACCCACTAAATGCCCCACTTATTGCAAAGAACTAAACTTTGGCTAATAACTGTCAACAGTAAAACACCGTTTGTTGCTGAAAGAAAGAAACAAAATACTAAATAAATAAATAAATAAATGCTGTCTTCAAATATTTTTTTATTTTTATTTTCAGTGCAATTTTTACAGTCAAATTGTAATAGTTTATGTTGCAGCCGTGAGACGATGATGGAAAATAAGCATCCACGTGTGAGATGAGGCACAGCATGCTGTCATCCCTTTGCTCTCCACTCTGTCATGTTTATAAATTGGCATCAGGTTTTAATTCACTAGCCCTTTGTTGCAGAAAACAGCGTGTCACTTGCACATTTCACTGTCTAGTTCATCTTTACATGGGGCCCATTTATCAATGGAATTGGAATTTTACTCTCCCTTCCCCATGCATGAAAAAAAAGAAAAAGAAGAAAAAAAAAAGCCATTTGTGATTGTCTAAGGAATTTGGTGTTGCTCCATGCCATAGAGGACTCCATTTATAGTATTTATTCACTTCTGGTTTGCATTAGCTTTGAATTAATCCCAAATTAAACGTATTGTAATATGTGGCAGATGGTGATTTTATATGCATCCAGACAAAGACAAAGCAGATTGCTGCTTGTTGTTTGTTTCAAAATAAATTGGAGAGGAACTGACATAATTCTTCCCAAACAGACTTCTGGTATCTTTCACAAAACGACCTGATTTCCTTAGTCTGAGGAAAATATGCTAGTTGACTGAAAACCTTCATGTTGGAGGTTCTGATTGGTAAATTGTGACTTCTGTGAAATATATGTATGCATATTTTTCAGTAGTATGAAAGTTTAAGTATAATGATTGTTGTCCCTGACAGCCAATCCTCAATCCAATCCGCACAGTGTTAGGGACAACAGTTTCTACGGTACTACCATGGTACCATATGCAAAAAACATAGTATTAATGTGGTATTGTGTAAAAAAGCATGTTAATAACACAATATTCTTAAGTATTAGCTACCATAGTTTGTTTTCATATTATATTTATATTCATAGAATCCCTATTATTAAAGCTTTTGCATAAATACATGCCCAAACGACATGGTATCTCATTGAAATGCACCGATAAATGTACCATGATCCTCTTGAATGATTACCATATTAATTTAACATTATTTAGCAAAGATACAATGGTTGTATAATCATATGTACTTTGAGACTCATATTGTATTAATATTTATTCAGTATGCAAACTCCAGACGGTGTGGCATAGCTCTGTTACTGAAGGGCAGCAAGACTAAGACAATCGCAAACACATGAACAACGATATACTGTACATTCACTAACAGACATACAGTATTAACAGTGAGAGGCTATGATGTGTGAACCTGAACAAGGGTCATGTTTATGTAAAATTATGCTACTGTTTTCAGAAACTCACTGTGACTGAAAATTAAAATTGGCACAAAAAAAAAATATATATAGGCTCAGATAAAACAGA
The DNA here is from genome assembly GCF_003368295.1 of Carassius auratus. NCBI lineage: Eukaryota > Metazoa > Chordata > Actinopteri > Cypriniformes > Cyprinidae > Carassius > Carassius auratus. Next base: position 9,900,018 of record NC_039261.1, on the reverse strand, counting down.
AATTTAGACATTTTCTCTTTAACTAGGCAAATTATCCCCTTTTAGAGTCAAAATTAAATCAGCATCATCCCTGTTTACTTCCGTGAATGTTCCTGCTCTTACTGTGATTGATTAATCGTTGTAAGTTATTCGAAAAAGACTGAATTTGTGTAAACTGAAAAAAAAATAATAATAATTATATATATATATATATATATATATATATATATATATATATATATATATATATATATATATATATATATATACTAATTCAGAAAGGACACAATAAACAATATACATTTATAATGCCACAAAATATTTCTATTCTATATAAAAATAAAAAGCATTACGGTTTCCACAAAAAAAATATTAAGTAGCACAACTGCTTCAACACTAATAATAATAATTAATATTTATTGAGCAGTAAATCAGCTTGTAAATTTAGCTTTGCCATTTTACAAAAGGAAACAATCATTTTATTTATTTATTTATTTGTTTGTTTGTTTTTAATTACATGTATCTTTGGGGAGCACAATAATAATAATAATAATAATAATAATAATAATAATAATAATAATAATAATAATAATAACAAATGCTACTTACTACTACTGCTACATTACTATTAATAGTAATAATAAAAATGAATAAATACATTTTCACATAATTTCCAAACTTTCACCACTTTTATTCTCACTGTCCCTATCTGTCATTGTTGTATAAATGGCTTCCTTGTAGTTTTACGCTGGGAAAAGTATTTTAAGAAACACTTCCCCTTTAATATTCAGCCAGACAGAACGAGCATTGAGGGCACGTGGTGAACACTCCAGCAGGCTCACAGGAGATGATGATTATTTACAGAGCAGGGAGAGCAGGAGGTGTGTCAAAGATTTGCCTGCTCAACTGTGCTTTTACACAAAAATCTGGCTCAGTCACGCTGAGTAAAGCACCTGGCGCCCAAAAACTTACACAAACATAAACGCTCACTGGAGTCACGAACATGTGCCGCACAGACCTTGCACTGTATGTGACCATTAGTCACCATTACCTCCACATATCCCATGTCTATCATTTAAAAAGAACTTCACTTGCACATGTACAGTATGAATGAACCTTAATGCATTTGGACAGGAAGCGACATCAGGGACTACAGTGCACTATAATGGCTGCATAGTGCATTATGGGAGCAGAAAGCATTAGGCACTCATTTTGGCATATAAATGGCACATCTGTATTGCGCAATAATGTATTTTTAATATGAATACAAGCATATTTTGGATGTTTGACAGGTGGCATATATTTAGCATAAAATAAAATAAAAACTGTAATATTGAAAAAAAAAAAAAAAAATTAAATAATATTTTTCTATTTAAATTTATTTAAAAATGTTATTTATTCCAGTGATGCAATGTCGAATTTTCAGCAGCCATTATTCTGGCTTTCATCAGAACATCATCAAATCATCCATCAGAAATCATCAAATATGCTATTTTAATTCTGAAAACAATTGTCCTTAACTTTAACACCAAATTCCTTAACTTAAGCAAATGTTTTGTGTTTTAAACGAAACACACCAGTGTAAAATATGCCTAAGATTCTGTGATGAATAGAAAGTTCATTAAGTCTTTTTCACCTTATAATAGCAAAATAGCATAAAAATATCTCAGGACCACATTAGTACAGGGACCAATTCTCACTATTAACTAGTTGCTTATTAGCATGCCTATTGTTAACATATTGGCTGATTATTAGTAATTATAAAGCACATATTCTGACCATATTCTAGACCCACAATCTTGCATAATACCTACATTTAACAACTACCTACTTACTATTAATAAGCAGCAAATTAGGAATTTACTGAGGCAAAAGTCATAGTTAATGGTCTGTCAATAGCAAGATCCTTAAAATAAAGTGTGACCGATATCTCCTCAAGAACTCAAACATATTCATAGCACAAATAGTTAGATGTCAAATCCATGCCTCTAAATATGAGCAATAATAGCACGCTTTCCTTAGCAAGCGCAACTACAAATTGGTAATAAAGTAAGACTTATTTAAACATCTTCTGCTATTTCACCCATAAAGATTGAAACAAGAACGAATGTATTTGGCAACCCTGACATGATGCGAACTAGAACTCTGGACTGTAAGGCGTAACCATGGCATAATGTGTCAGTAATCCGACATTACCAGAAAACGTGTATGCTCTTGAGTGAGTCAGAATATGATCTCAGGCCTCAGGGCATGAGTGGTTCTTCACCAGAAAAAAAAATAAAAAATAAGGCTTCATGGATGGTTGAGTTGAGGAAAGTTTATTACCATGCAGAAGTGTCCTGGCTTGACATCTAAGTCACCATGGACCTCACTGCAGAGCATCTACAGTCAAATAGTGTCTAATGGAGCGGTGTAATGCAAAGAGGCAGCTCTAACAGCACATCCCTTTCCCAACACACTTCACAGTCGGCTTCTATTACATCCAAAGCCAGTCTGACTACAGCTGTTGTTAATCTGCCAGATCAGACCTGGCTTTGATGACACAGCTCTGTCTGAAGGGAAATTAAAATGGAACAGATATGTATAGCTGTGCTCTTTGGACGGTCTTGCGAGAGGCGAGGAAGGATATTTTACCTGATGAGCGTCTTCCCACTTCTCAAGGTTTTCAATGTCCAACATTAAGCTGACAATCTGGAAGAATTTCTGGAAAACAAAAAAAAACAAAAACAGTAAAAGACAAAAAGATGGATGTGTATCTGCTACTCTGCACTGCAAACACACACACACACACAAACCTATATTATATATATATATATATATATACCTTAACATTATTTACAGAAAATATGTTAAAATCTGTACAAACAGTGGAAAACACTGAAAGAAATAAAGCCTGGTCACAATTTTTGTCATCTACCCATTTATTACTTGTACCTCTATACACACACGCACACAGGCAAACACACACCTGCACGTCGTCAGGAGCTGGGATGTAGGTTGCTCGCTTGAAGGTGTCCGTCACATTTCGGAGAATCTCCACGGAGAATAAGAGGTCGCCGCTATAATAATTCTTACGGGACATTAACTCCAGGAGACTCCTCACGATCTGAGACATGCCCTCCCCTGCCAGGGTCCTCTGACCCTTCGCAAGATGTTCTCGCAACTACAGGAGAAGAGAAAAAAAAAACCAAAAAAAAAAAAAAAACCTTATTTTAAGCACAGACACTGATAAATAAATCTCAGTAATAACCACAGAAGCATGAAGTTGCAGCCAGGGTTTATAAATAAAACCAGAGAGATACCACATTAAATCCGCAGACCTGGAATTTGTATGCATTTCATCCACCGATTTTAAAGGGAAAATCTGTGGAATCTTGTTCATTTTAAAATGGGATTATATGCTAAACTATTTTTAGCTGAAATAATAATTAATAAGAGAAAATATATGAACAAGCATGTGAAAAATAACACCCATACAGGCCTAACCACCAACGCACCAATATACTTGTGTTGTATTCGTTTAAAACAGCTCATAAAGAGAATAAATAAGCACCTTGAAATGTAGATGCAGATTTAAAGGTAAGCAAGAGTGCAGAAGAACACGCTGGCTTTGAAGCTGAAAAAACATTGATTCGGGTCTGAAGCAAAGCGAAAGCAGTTTGAAAGTATCGACAGCCGCCTTAATCTACTTCCCATCTATAGTCGACCAAGCTGTGAGCATAACAAAGTGAAAACAACTTCTCTCTTAGTAAATCAACTAGCAGAGTTCATGTTTGCGGTCAAACGCCAGCAGACGAAGTGTTGACTGTCTAATGACAGTACTGTGAGTGCAGGAGGTGGCAGACAAAGGCAATCAAAGCTAATTAAGCATTGTCTGATTATAATGAAGGGTTTGCGGTTAACAGCACAATCAACCCCGGCACATCACGCCTCGGTCGAGACCGAATTTAAACCCACTCGACATTATGAACTCAAAGTCAAAGGTTGTGGCTAAAGAATTAGAGCGCATGAAGGCAGGCCGTTGAATCTGTTAGGAAGTAATCAATCACTATCGAAACACAACAAGCGATAGAAAGTACATAATCAGGATGAAAGCTTTGAGATTTGTGTTGTTGCTTTTCAAGCTTTGAAGCATTTATGGTAGAGATTATTATAAAGAAAGCTTTCCCAGGTAGTGGTTTTCATTTTCTTTGTGTGTGTAATAATGAGTAGGGATCCGAAAGTGGAATTGACTCTTTTTAGTGTTTTGCTGAGTGGTCATTGCCTTTATTATCATTTGTGGAAAGTGACAACAGCAATGTTCTCTCCAGCACACGCGGTCCTTTAAATACACTCCAATCTATCACTTTTCCATGGCTTGTATCCGCTCTAGTGACACCACCAAACAAAATGCAAACAAATGCATCCTTGCATCTGATATGCATTCACTGATGTACAACTACAAATCTGGTGTATTAAACTTGTATTATTTAATATTCAGCTGCTCATCCATGCTATCAACTGAGCTAATAAATTCAGGGTCGGACAGTAGCAGATGGAAGTTTTTAAATAAAATGTCACAAATTGAGTTGAGCAACAGAATTTGCCCCATGTATGATTACTCCTTTAAATCACTGTGTAAACCGCATTCATCCGTCCTTTTGTCTTGTTTTCCAGTAAAAATTTCCAAGCATCGTTGAAATAATAAATAAATAAATAAAACAGAAACTACAATAAATAAAACTTTAAACTAAACTAAGCTAAGCTAAGATAAACTAGACTAAACTAAACCAAATGTACTGTTAAGTAAATCTGCATGAAATATTATGACCTGTTTTCAAGGTGATACATCTTACATTTTATATACACATTAGTTTAATTTATTTAGCATTTTATTAATAGTAATACAAAAATAATAATAATTACAGCACTGTTAGTACTATTAATACAAATATGTATGTAATTAAATGTAAATTAAAAATGTATTTAATAATAATAACAACTAATGTATATTCTTATTTGCATTATATTAAAATGTATCATTCTTATTATTAGTAGTAGTAGTAGTGGTAGCATTACAGCAAAGTTATATTATTATTACAACTAGTAAAAACATTATTAATATTATTAATACAAAATTGTTGATTATGTGTATCATTAAATCAAGAATAATACATGCATTATTATTATTATTATTATTATTATTATTATTATTAGCAGTAGTGTAGTTAATAACAACAGTAATAAACAGTGTATTTTAGTTAATTTAACAATTATTAATGTAAATATTATTATTATTACATAATGTTTTATCTATCTATCTATCTATCTATCTATCTATTATATAATTCAAAATTAGCTCTGAAAACAAGTATTATCTTATGTATGAAAATATGGAATACTCTAATACAGAGCCAATTTCTAAATAAGTCACACAAACTATTTATCAAAATGGTGAAAGATTTCTAAATAATGTGCATAAACAAATTATTATTCATAATCTAACTTTTTTTGTGACCTCACAGCACGTCATCCACTTCCATGTACTTACAGATAAATGTAAATATCTATATTCAAGTGAGACACATCGGGCGAAGCTCGGAGGACCCCAGTAAGCAACTCCATTAGCGTCCAGCAAACAACGACGACTAGCAGATCCTACAGGGACAGGGAGGAAAAAACAGATCATTATCACCATTGGGCACAAGTAATAACAACATGTCAAGGTTTGACAGACACGTGCAGTGATGTTCACACGCTTCATTTAAAAGACTTCACTGGGAAACGGCATACGATAATGTCAGGGATAATGTCTGTTCTGAGTATTGTGTTGAGTCATTTTACACTGCTGTAATCTCAGTTTTGCTTAAAGATTTCTGCCACTTGCATCATTCAGATCAAGGCCAATAAGACTCGACCGTGGCCTCACCCCCGGTACCCTTGCTGTGATAAAAATGGGCCTGAAAATCACACAGGGAATGCAGGCAGACGTGGAAACATAGCCCGGAAAAGTCAAGCGAATCGTTCTCTGCAGGAATTGGTTTTTCTTTTGGGGGTTAGTGTGCATGAAAGTCCGTGCTGGCCGGGATGTGGAGTTATGGAGGATATAGATTACAGCTCGCTGTTGACCTCATTCAACACTCTGCTCTGCGCTCCCACTTCAAAGACATCATTTATTAGGTCTTTCTGTTTTTATTAGGTAAAAATCACTGAGCGCCTTGGGTGTCTTTCTTCACTACTATCTGAGAATTATTGCACGCTGTACTCAAAGGGCATAAATAACCCCCAAAAACTCTGCCACTGCGCTGGGAAGGGTTAGAAACTCATGAGCCAATTGGAAGAGTGCAGAACACTCAATATATAACATTCACAAAACATGAATGTCATCATGTACAAAACAACAACATGTTAGTGAGTGACATTAAATCTACAGCCTCGCAAAGAAAGAAATGTGCTTTTTGTTGGATCCAATGTAAGCTCTGCGGCAGCATCTGACATTTCAACCAGTCAAAATCTCGAAAAAGACTTGATATCAGTTATATTAACTTTCTGTGGCGGCACATATTGGGCTGTAAACATCCTCATTAAGTTTTCTCTCATACACCACTAATTCATCTCAGTGGGCTTAAGAACTGAATGCTGATTAACTGTGTGGAAACCAACTTATTTTGAGTCCGTTGTGCAATGTTGGTTTTGGAAGCTGAGTGACTGCATCGTTGATGGAGTTTTATAATGTGGTTTAACCGATCATAAAATCTTTTAATAAAGCTGCGTCACAGTGTGAGAAGAAACAAATGTATCAGAGATTACATTAGATATGGCGTCTTTGGCTGTGGCCAAAACAACATTAGATTGTAGTTTCAGAGTTTTATGTGATGTAGGCGGTGGCGTACACTCTGAAGCTAATGAAGCTCGGATCATTAACTTTTCTTGATCGGTTGTAATTTACTAGTAATTTGTCACTTAGCTGACATTTTTATTCAGGCCAATGTACAATAAAGCTTTTTAGAGGAACGGTCGTCCTTAAGCAAGCTGGGGTTCAGCTAAAGTGTACAATGGTCATGAAGTAGTCCTTATACAGAAACTGCAAACTTTTGATTACTGGCCTAGATAGAGACTGAACCAGCAATTACTAAATCAAGATGACGGTTATTAGTGAATAATGATTAAAAGGCAAAGTTCAATCAAAAATTAAAAGTACACCATGATTTACTCACCCTCGAGCACCCTAGATTTATGACATTCTTCTTTTAGATGAATACAATCAGAGTTATATTTAAAAAATGTCCTGGCCCTTCCAAGATTTCAAAGCCCAAAAAAGTACATCCATCCACTATAAAACGTGTTCCACACTGTTCTGGGAGGTTAACAAACACCTTTAGAAGCAAATCGATGCATTTGTGTTAGAAAAAATATGCATGTTTAAAACTTCATAAACCGTAATTTCTACAAAACAAGGATTTGTAAAAAAAAAAAAAAAATGTCTGAGGATTTCGATATAAACCAAGAAGAGACTGGTTTTCCTTTGCTGTAAACAAAACTTGGTTTTGAGACTAGCTTATTCTCACCAGAGCTTACGCTATGGCTACTTCCTATGCCATCTGCTTGAAAGTCACCCTCTCATGAATGCAAGTACAAAATGATAGATATTACAGCTTATATGTGGATATTACATATGAATATTTGTCTCTTCACTTCAGAGGGCCTTTATTAACCCCTGGGGTCATGTGGAGTACTTTTATGATGGATGGATGCACCATTTACTGCTATTTTAAGGAGACATTTTTTAATATAACTCCAATTGCATTCGTCTGAAAGAAGAAAGTCTACAATGTCTTGAGGGTGAGTAAATCATGGGGTATTTTTAATTTTTGGGTGAACTATCCCTTTAAATTAATGATATCAATTGGCAATACATTGGCATTAACAGTGAATGACGTACCAGTGGCATTAGATGGACACTTGTTGTATACCGTCTCTCCGGCTGAGGCTCTCTTCCACGCCATGGCTAATTGGTACTCATCTTTACATATTTCATGTGGTGCTGCACACAGGATGAACCAAAATTAAGAGATTAACCAGTGAAAAAAAAGACTAGGATACATGTACAATCTACATTAAATATAAAGCCTATTGATGATTGACTGATTGCTCTCTCACACACACACACACACACACACAGAGACAGACAGACAGAAATAATTTAGTTAAGTTTGTGTCTCTAGATATTGCACTGAAACAAGGACAAAAAAAAAAAAATGATTAAGAAAATGCAAACTCTGTGAAGATCAGCGACAGATACAGCGAGATCTACAACAACAAACATCCCTCTCCAGCTTCCATTCAAAAGATTCTTCAGAACAGAGAACAACCCAGGGGTGAGATACAGAAGGGGACTGGTTTGAAAGCTGAGAGAGATGGAGAACGCAACCCTACCCTTTTCATCTAAACATAATACACCCCGACAAAGCTATTGGACAGATTTTTGTCTTTAAGTTTCTGGTGCCATCAAAGCCTTGTGCCCGATATAAGCTCTGCGGCAATGTCTGACATTTATTTAATCTATAGCCTCCCAAAGCTGAAGTCAACGGCATGCTTATTAAAATCTGCTGTTTGCTGTGCTGCCTGACATGCTGACAAATCACACATAGCAGCACTTTGAAAAATTCCCTTCTGTCAAGAATGACCCCTCTCGATAGAAAGAGAGAAGAAATGGAAACAAAGGAGAAGAGAGAGTGTTAAATATGGAAAAAGAAAGGGAATGAATGAGAGAGGCCTAAAGGAAAACAGACTGATTAAAGGGAAAGGGAGAAAAAAGAAGAGAGACTGAAGTAAAGGGCCTTTTTACAAATAGGGTACAAATTAGGGTCTGAAAGTCTTATTTTTTTAAAACATCAGTGAAAGCTTCATAGTATATTGACCTTCAACCTCAGAAGAGAATAGGCCAGGGATCCTCAAATCTGGACCTCGAGATCCACTTTCTTGCAGAGTTTCGCTCTAACCCTAATCAAACACACCTGAGCATGCTAATCAATGCCAATTAATGTCTTTGGGATCATTAGAGAATCCCGGACAGGTGAGGTTGATCAGGGTTGGAGCTAAACACTGCAGTGAATTGGACCTCCAGGGCAAGATTTGAGGAAGGGGGGAATAGGCCATGGACCTTTACACCTCTTTGAGGCATAATGATAATAGCTTTGTATAAGAAATCAGAGTTAAACAAATCAGAAGGGAAGAAAAATAGAAGGACCAAAAGGATTTTTTTTGTTTTGTTTTTTCGATCATGAACACATACCTGGGCACTTCTTGTCATTGCATGAGCGCACTTCCTCTCCAGAGCCATCGCAAGGGTAACCCTGGATTCCTGTGCCTTCACACATACGGAACCGCCGCTGCCAACCTGAGTCACAGGTCTTGGAGCACAAGCTCCAGTGATTCCAAGCACCCCAGTTGCCTCCACCTGCACAGGAACAAGAAAACAAGGAACAGGAGATATAATTACAATCATTGACCATCTACACAATTCAGTTTTAATACTCTTGACTGGAATTGACACAGTAAAAACAAAAAACAAATGTTAAATGACTGTATATCTGTATATATATTCTAAAAGTTTAGCAAAAATTAAATGGATGAAATGAAATGTAAACAGAAAATATAAGAAGAAATGACATCAGTAACACTGTTCAGCCAATCAGATTTGAGGACCGGAACTAACTGTTGCATAAAACATGAAAAAGCACTTAAAAACGAAGTGACAACAATATTTAGCTGCAGTGTGAATGTGGTCATAAAGCACCTGCATGAAGCTAATTTGCGCTTGTTAATTATTATCAGGGGTGCTAACTAGCATATGCTGACACAGCAGCATATCTGTGGAACAAGTTGAGCGGTGCGGACCGGTAAATCTCTGTGGTTTGGTACCACAGACAATTTAGAATGTTCGCTGCAATTAATTAGACCATGACAGCAAACAAATTGCAGCTGTGCACATAAACTACCTGTCGATTTAAGACTGTAAGCCCACCAGAGAGAAACTTACCCCCACAGGACGGATTGGTGCACTCACGAGTTTCTGCATGTGGCCCCTTGCACTCCGCCCAGCCATGAACTGAAACGCTGCAACGCCGCTGCCTCTGCTGAGTTCCAGAGCCACAGGAAACAGAGCACTGAGACCAGGCCGCCCAGTCCAACCACTGGCCCTCCACTGCAAACACCACCACAGGGAGAAGTAGAGAGAGAGAGAGATGCAGAGGTAAGAACAGAATAAGGCAGTAAGGAAGTGGAGGAAGGACAGGAAAGAAAAGGACAAAAAGTGAGGGACAGAAACAAACAGAGAACAGGCGGTCGAAGGTACGGACAGGAAGACGGGGTACAGCAAGGGTCTGTGTTTGTCTATAGCATGTGAGTTTGTAAGTTCTTACTTACCCTGATACAAACCTGTGAGATGATTATGATACCGATTAGTGATTAAATGATTAAATGATTTTTCCAATTCAGTGCATTTTTCTTTCCGGTTTCTTCTCATTTAAATGCACTAAAACGAAACACTAAAACTTAATACAATTAGGGTTAAAATGTACCCTAATTTTTTAATTAAACTAAATTTTTAACCCTAAAATGTATACAAAGAGATAAAAAAAATAAATAAATAAAAAACATACAAAATGGCAAAACACAACAGAATTACTAAAGCTTTAAATAAAACTAATACATAGATACACAGATACACAGATACAGATAGACAGATAGATACAGATAGATAGATAGATAGATAGATAGATAGATAGATAGATAGATAGATAGATAGATAGATAGATAGATAGATAGATAGATAGATAGATAGATAGATAGATAGATAGATAGATAGATAGATAGAATTTTAGTTATTTTTTAAGGATAACTTCTTCATCACTGGACATTAAATTAGAATTCATTCTATTAGAATAAACGAATAAAAATGCATATTAAAGGTGTTCCATGTAACACATTCATTTCATGAAAATTGTATTCTAATGGGTTTCAGAGAACACTAGAGAAAAGAAAAGACTAATTTTGTTTAATTAATTAAAGAGAGATGGACTACTGATACAAACCTAAAAGCACAGGAAGTTAAATAGAGGCTTGATAACATTAGCGCTAAAATGTCACTTTGATGATAATAATTTTAGTTAAGACTGCTGCATATTACAAATGTTTCAGCCTTTAATTTCTGAAAAAAAAGTAAGAATTAATAATAAAAAAAAGATCTACTGATTACTATTCATTGTTTTTCTATGTATAAAAGACAGCAAGGACATTATGTATCTTACATTAATTTTATAAAGTAGATTAACTGTGGATATCAATAGAGCATATGCAAACACAAGAGTACAGGTTCTGCCTGTGGTCATCTCAACTACAACAACAACAAAACAAAACAAAAAAACAATCTGAGATCTTTTGCATAATGAATGAAAACGAGATCAATGTGCAGTGACTATTTCTTGCTTGATTAATGAGATTCATGCTTTCTGGTGAAGTTCAAAGTGAATAAATAGTACGCAGGGGGCATGGCGCTTAGGAAGCCCATGCCACTAATCCACTCTTTTTGTTGAAGCATTTATGAATTTCTGCAGTGTTTATGGAGAAAGAAAAAAGAAAGGTTTGTAAATGTTTCACATCTCATATCCCCAGAGACTTTGAAAACATTAGAAGGACTACATGCCTCGATGGACACATATTCAGCATGTAATTCTTATGCTTAAACTTCATCCATCAAATGATGCCATTAATCTTATGGCGTTATGTTTATATAATGAATGCTTTCTAGTATGCACTATCTATTTCACAGTAGGGGTGATGTTACGTCTTTTGACTTTCTGCAGCAATTTCAGGATCTATGCATATTAACCTCTAATATCGCTTTTATCTTATTTAAATGTGGGGGTTGGGGGTAGATATTCATATTTCATCCAAGTGTCTCTCGATATGATTGATGGTATGAACTGAAATCAAATTATCTCTCAATCTAATGGATTCTAAGGAAGACAGAGCACATGATGAACAAAAATGCTGTCACCTTTGCTCTGTCAAAGCCGATGTTCGTCAAACTGAGAAAAAATGTACCGTGTAACATTACTTCAAGGTAGCCACAAGAGCAAACTAAAATTGTACTTAAGGGAGTGATGTACTGTAGTACACACAGACAGATGAGTAGCATATATATATATATATACAGACACATAAATACACAACTGCGTAAATGCATGCTATCATAAAATATGATGCAGTATGTATATAATGGTAATATAATGGTTTAATGGTATAAAATGAAAATAAAAAACTCTTTAAATGTTGACAGAACGACCTATCGCAAAATCAGATGCAGCTGCATTCTCAGTTTGAGATCATGGAGGATTTATGTCTCAAAGCAAGAACATGATAAATAATAACCATATTCTAAAGCCTCACAAACTCAATAACCATGGATAAATGTGGCCTGTCTGTCTGTGCCTCCATGAGAGTATTGGACTCATCATCGCTCATAAAATCAGCAGCCAATGAGGAGAGAGATCCCGCATTTTGTGGTTGCCAGGAGAGACATCAGCTGCAGCTGAAACCCAACAAACACAGCTGAGCATTTATAGCATCTCGCTTTTCTTCACAACAACACAAAGGGAAAGGCAGAGAGAAATCAACTGTATAATTAAAGTAATAACACCGACTTCAGCACATCAAATGGATACTTTGAGTATCCCTCACTTGTAATTCATACACACAAACAAACAGATGCATCTGAGAGTTCAGAGTTGTTGCTAGGAGTTCTGGGCCTTGTTCCTTTACTTTATTTGATTTGATTTCTTATGGCTTGTGGTTTCTCTAAAATCTGTTTTAGCTGAATTACATAAACTGATGAGCTCATATGGCTGCAGTAAATCAAACGGGAGGTTCGGTGATGGTTTATTAGCTTGCTCTGACATGTTCAGCAAGTTGCATTTTAACCTGAGTTTGATGAATATATAGACACGCTGCTGATGCAGTGGACTGTAATAAACTGCTAGTGCATTTGTCCATTAAAGCAAAAAATATATATTTTTTTCACGGAACAGCAAATATTTTAATAAACATTTTTCGAGGCGACGACATGACAAATGAACTGTATTTGAAAGAATTTGCTTATCTGTAACTGAGAACATGACTTTTGTTTTCATATTGTGCCTCACATTTTACCCAATTTATTTATTTATTTAAATAAACACATAAAAAAGCACATCTTTTATACAGGTATATAACACTGTCAGGAAACATTGCTCGAGACACTTTTTAAATTATTATCACTACTGAAAATAGTTTTTGTTGCTTAATATTTTTATGGAAATCTTGATGACTATGATTCAAAACTCTAGGTAAGAAAAAAAAAATTATTCAGCAAGGACACATTAACATGTAAAGATATGTATAACACCTATATTACCAAATATTTGTAATAAATATAATAATAAAAGCTGTTTATTTGAAACCGTGTCTCTTACCCATCTCTAATCAAACAAGAACAAAATTAATTAATAGGAGTAACTTACAATAATGATCCGATGACTAGGTCGGAACTGAAATTACTCACATTTACAGATTGCAGAGATGCAAACCATCACTGTAATCATATTCCCAAATACAGCTGAAGTAATGTGGGAGTGAACACGCCAATGTTTACACCGTCTCCGTTTAGATTCACACTAACCGTCCTTTACTGTGAACGGGAGAAGGTATATTAAGTTGAGTGTAGTGTTAAATTATATCAGCAGATTACACGTCAGTAGCCATTCGTGAATGCAATTTGAATATGAGGCGGATGAGATGTTTTTACACATGGGCGCCTCTCAGTAGGTGAGGACAGGTGGAAGATTTGCTCTCTGACAGGTTGTAATCACTGTCAGTCAAAAAGCGCTTGGCCGGACTGGCCCAGCTGTTCATTTGTGCCTCCTCAAATAAAAGACAATCACAGTGATTGGCTGTGACCCTTAACCCTTCAACTGTCAGCCTAATGGAGGTCTTCAACTCCAGGCAGGAGCGACTGTTCAAACTGAAAATGAATTGAAATGTAACAGACAAATGATTTATTGCTCATCTCAGTGGGGTAATAACTCATTTTGGATCCCGCTGGTTGAGACCGGAGCGCATGGTGGAGAAGAAACAACAAACCCCAGCATGCACGGACACGTGTGATTGGTTCATCTGCGATTCCGATTAGCTTAACTCGAGCCGAGCCCCCATTTGAGTAAGACTTCAGCTCAAAAAATGTTTTATAATTGAGACTGGCATAATGAATGAATGAATGAAATCCAGGAGAAACTACGAGGCACGGCTGCAGAAAGAGAACGCAGACGACACAGAACTCAGGCGCCGCCTTCAGACTGAGACGGGACAGGAGGAGTGAGAGAGAGACCGACGAGAAACAAGCAGACTGGGGTTAACCTAGAGGCAGTGAGGATGGCACACAGGAAGGAAAGGGAAAGGTCAGTTAGAAGAAAACGTGAAAAGACAGACAAGGCATGAGACGACATACAACATGGAAAAAGGGCAAAGAATAAGGAAGTTGGAAGAGTCCAGAGCATAGAGCACACCGGGTCTCATTCACCAACTGCAGATGCATATAAATACATGCACAAAATAAATCAAGTTTACTCAAACCACATAGACTCTATTTTTATCATTGATGTGTTATAAAATTACAAAATTGTTATAACTATTCCTATATTATATTATATTATACACTGAATATTTTATACAATAATAACCACACAAAAAAACTATGTGCATTTTAATTTGATTTATGATTTTTCAAGCAAGTCTTTTCTACACACCTTTGCAATTATTAGTGCATGAGACTCATTGTGATAAAAGTGTAAAGGCAGAGCATACTGTGAGATTGAGTGAGAGAAGAGAAGAGAGAGCATACTGGCAGATGAGGGAATGGAGATTAGTACTAACCGGGGCACACAGCTATATTGCAGAGTTTGGTTTGCACCTCGGGCCCTCCACAGCCCTTGCTTCCATGCTGGGGGAGCACACAGATCCTGCTCCGGGTCCGAGTGCCACGGCCACACGTGACTGAGCACAGGCTCCACGAAGACCACTCCTCCCACAGCCCATGCACTGCAAACACCAACAAAACCAGCAATGGGGATGAGGGAAGATGAAGGCGGGCCGGAGGGTCCTTTAGTAGCCAGAATCAGCACACGGGGACACAGAGAGGTGAAACCCTGCCCAGCTGAAGGATAAAACCAGGAATGCCACCAACAGACTGGGCCTCAATCGTGAAACGCCAGAGTGGATGAAGCCTTCAGATCAAGGGTTGAGGGCAGAGAAGGAAATGAAAATGAAACAGCATGTATAACATGAATGAGACCTCACTTATTCGTAAGAAGGCGCACCAAAGTGCAAAAGATCAAGGCATGGGTAGAGCAAAACTAGATGAAATGCACCGTTTGATCGTGAAACGTGTCCGATTGATTATGTTCCTGCTGAGAGGATTTCAATGAGATTGTGTCCCTGAAGGATTCTTTGACTATCAATAAAAGCGATATGTGTTCCATTTCGTTTTATGTTGAGTGACTTCCGAAATAAGTATTCCCTAGATGTATTCTTCAACTCTTTTAATAGAAGTCATATGGAGATCTTGAACTTTCAGGTATGACTCCGATTCCAGCTCTGTTCCAAAACCGAATGAGCTGCTTACACAGGGAACTGCCTTCAGAGACCTCATAAATAATTATTTTGGAACATACAAAATTTGGGCCATGCAAAAAGAGGAATCAGCACACAATTGTTTTTAACTCAGGCAATAATTTAAAGCATTTTTTTACTGATACATTTTCATATTTAATTGACAATCAAATTCAAATAACATAGTTATATGAAATAACCCCCATATAGAATACATATGAATCACCCCATAGCAGATCTATATAGCTATATATAGATACAGCTGGAGCTGGGGAAGCTGGAGGGTTTCTGATACACGCTGCAACTGCTACAGGAAGCACTAGCCAAGTATTTGAATGTTGAGCAGCAAACTCACTGGCTGCTGATACAAAAAGAACCAATCATTTGTGCCATGTGATGATGATGTAATGACATCAGATTGAAAATGCATCCGAAAACTCTAAAATGATGCAATCGGAGACAGCATTCCAGGAAGGCATCAAGGCACGTCCGAATCCAAAATCTGCTTTACTCCCTGTCTACGGAGGTACCTTCTTCTGATGGAATTTTGAAGGCAGCAAAGATGTATCCTTCACTGCCTTTGATATCCCACAATCCTGTGCATTCCATTCTGTGAGTGTTGAGCTAAAAAATAAAGATGGCATCTGAACGTTGTGTTTGGTGGTCAGTTTGTGTGTAAAAAAAAATCATTTTAGTAGTATACATGTATTTCTACACACTTAATTTAAGTAATGTGAGAGAAATTCTATAAATATACAGTACACACAATTTGGTTTGAAACGGTTAGTTTAATTTTATTTAAATGTTGAAAATGGACTAGTCCCAATGCATTCTGGGTTTACCACTGCAAAGAAAGGTAATGCTGTCTGTAAAATTCATACCTATAAAAATGTAACATATCAAACATTTTTTTGCATTGGAAGCAAGCACTTATGATTTCTTAAATTCATTGCTATGAAGGCAGCTTACTGGGTTATAAAGTAACTAACTTTTGGAACAAACATATGACTGTGGGCTTGATGAGATGTTATGGCTGAGGGTGTGAGTGACCTTTGACTGACCACTGCAGTGTGACAACCACAAAACCACCCAAAGTGAGCCTTAACTCTCTTCCCCTTTTGTTTCCTCTACAGTGACCAACTGTAGGGATCTTTGGAAACTGAAGAGCAGACATCCTTACAAAACCAACAAGGTAGTCAGCATTTCATTATCTGAGTTGCCAAAGAAAGAGTGAGGATTTTTTTTGCTGTGTGGAGTGACAGTAAAAACAGACGACAAACTTTATAATATAAGGCAAGATACACATGAAAAACTGAAAATGGTGAGAAAGACTGAAAAGAGTGATTCAGGTGAGGACGGAAAGAAAAATGGATCCTGACAGGGGATGGAAGGAAAGAGCATTGCCCAGAATTTGGAGTAAGGGGCAAAAGAAAGAGTAAGTAAAAGAGACAGGGAAGGAGATTTTGGAGAGGGCTTTTGGAAAGAGCGAGGGAGAGATTGTAAGGCCTCCTCAGTGTAGAGCAGGGATGTACTGTGAATTATGCATGCTGATAAATAATTGATAGCGCTCTGTAGTGCAAAGCTCAAAGGAGCCATGGCTCAGCTGCACATACCTCACGAAGATTAAAAAAGAGCTTCCATGAAGTGAATGAGAGAGTGGCTGGACAAGTAGAGAAATAGAGGTACTCGTTGCTCAAACAACTTGGACAAAAAAAAAAAAAAAAGCTGACTTTCAGTCACCTTCTGCCCTCTTCAGCAGAAAAAAAATTAGACAACTTGTAACAAAAATCACATTTATAGATTTAAACCTCTAATTATCTTCTGCAATTAAGCCAAAACTCATGATCTGCTGACCAAAAAATAGGTTACAGGTGTAGGATCGAATGGGGTTGTTGACGATAATACTGTAAAAGCAAATCTAATTATGCATAGTAGTTTAGGATTCATTTAAATAAATAAATAAATTAAATTAAATTAATAAACAGGCTAAGCATTTACCCAAACTTTTAATAAAATTTGGCAACAGCAACAAAAAAAAAAGTTTATTTAAACGTTATTTTTTTATTTTTTTATATTTCCATATTGAATGCAATTTAAGTATATACTTAGTAGTAGTCAAACGGTCTCACTTCACAACTACTTTTAAGACTTGTGACCAATTACATGCTTATTTAATAAGCACAACCATACAGCACACAAATTTATGGTCAGTAATCAGTTTACAAGCATTTATAACTACAGTATTTAACCTAGAAATGTCCATATAAAATTACAAAAAACAATGTTTTTTTTTTTAATCACATATGCCAAGCATGTATCTGAATGCAGTGTAAAATAAAATACAATCAAATTAAATTAAATGTAATTAAATATAAAGAATAATATGTAATAAAATATATAAAGATACATTCATAAATATAAAAACAAAATGTAACATTTATATCTAATTCCAGAAGGAAAACCAGTTGAAAACCACTGATTTATAATAATTCACGTTTGAAGGATCTTATACTGTTTAGTTTTAGGAGGCTTTGAAAAGAAGACGTAATTAAATTAACTTTGAACTCCTCCATGGCTAGCAAGTCACTGGCAGTCTATTCTTGCCTGGACTTCCAAGTGCTCTTTCATTGGTAGTTTTAGGCTGATGACGCTGTTGATTGCGAGCTGTAAAGGGTGAAACGTGAGGCTAGGATAACTGCACTGATTTTGTGTGGCATGGGGAGAGGTTGAATACTGGGCTGATGTGCCTGCAGTGCTCATTGCTTCTCTGTAGACCACATTACATACTGCCGTATCCATCAAATCACTGTCTGTGCTGTCTCATGCAGAGACCCAGAGCCTGTCTATCCATTCCCCGCAAAGGGTGGTGATTCTTTCCATGGTGGAGGAAGCGAGAGAGAAATGTAAAAACAGGTACACACTGACCACCAGACCACAGTCAGGAAAAAAAAAAAAAAGCAGCAAAAAAAGCAGAGGGCTTTGATGATGAAAGGCAGAGAAGCATACTAGACAGAGAGAAATAAATAAACAGGCACAGAAAGAGATGTGGCTGTGAACCGGGCATGCGGGGCAGACAACAATCCTCAAACCAATAGATCAATGTCCCCTCAGAGCATTTCTAGAACAGCAGCAAACTCTGTTCTGTGGCTCCACAGGCTGCAGGCATTGTTTAGTGTTGTTTACATGTCATAAATATTATTTATATCATTTAAGACCAACAGCGATTGCAGTTATAACTGATGCAGTTACCCTTTAAAAAGCTGCTATGAATAAGCAATCCTTAAATAGACGTAGTCTGATGCATCACTAGATTTAAAGGGCAAAAACAAATGCATAACACCACCTGTTGGCTAATAGATGCAATTGCCCCTTTTGCCCTGAGATTCATTGAATGCAGTGGTTTGCACAGAGACACTTCATTAAAATCATATATTATAATATTGTATGTTCCCAAAACAATATGCAAAATCAAAATCTATTTCTTTAAATAAAAATATACACAGTAGACACAAAGACATAATTTTTATTATCACTATTATTATTATTATTTAATTTTCACCCATGTCATTCAACCTGTCCATGTTGGCTTCTGCCTAATTTGGCTGCTTCTACTAAGTGACAGATGATTTTATGGCAAAACGCTGTAGAGTTGATTGGATGCCCAGGCTTTGACGTCAACAACAAAATCATTGTCTCCCCCTTCTTAGAAGTTGATAAACCTGTTTATTTTACTACACTAAATATACTCTATTATAATATACAGGTGGATCTCGATAAATTAGAACGTCGTGGAAAAGATAATTTCATTAATTCAACTCAAATTGTGAAACTCATGTATTAAATTAATTCAGTGCACACAGACTGTCTTTGGTTATGGCTCACATTTAACAAAAAGCCACCAATTCACTATCTCAACAAATTCGAATACTTCATGAGACCAATATAAAAATTATAATAATATAATTATAATATATTATAATAATTATAATAATTTAATAATAACAATAATAATTGTGAATTGTTGGCCTTCTGGAAAGAATGTTCATTTACTGTACATGTACTCGATATTTGGTAGGGGCTTCTTTTATTTTAATTTCTGCCTCAAAGCGGCGTGGCATGAAGGTGATCAGTTTGTGGCACTGCTGAGGTGGTCTGGAAGCCCAGGTTTTTTTTCCTCATCTGCATTTGTTGGTCTCTTGTTTCTCATTTTCCTCTTGACAATAGCCCATAGATTATCTGGGGTTCAGATCTGGTGAGTTTGCTGGCCAGTCAAGCACATCAACACCATGGTCATTTAACCAACTTTTGGTGCTTTTGGCAGTGTGGACATGTGCCAAATCCTGCTGTAAAATGAAATCAGCATCTTTAGAAAGCTGGTCAGCAGAAGGAAGCATGAAGTGGTCCAAGATTTCTTTGCAAATGCATGCAGTGACTTTGGTTTTCAAAAAACACAATGGACCAACACCAGCAGATGAAATTGCATCCCCAAATCATCACAGACTGTGGAAACTTAACACTGGACTTCAAGCAACTTGGGCTATGAGCCTCTCCACCCTTCCTCCAGACTTTAGGACCTTGGTTTCCAAATGAAATACAAAACTTGCTCTCATCTTAAAAGTGAACTTTAGACCACTGGACAACAGTCCGGTTCTTCTTCTCCTTAGCCCAGGTAAGATGCCTCTGACATTGTATGTGGTTCAGGAGTGGCTTAACAAGAGGAATACGACAACTGTATAACTGATTGACATGTCACCATATTCTAATTTGTTGTGATACTGAATTAGTGAGTTTTTGTTAAATGTGAGCCAAAATCATCACAATTAAAAAAACCAAAGACTTAAACTACTTCAGTCTGTGTGCATTACATTTATTTAATACACAAGTTTCACAATTTGAGTTGAATTACTGAAATAAATTAACTTTTCCACGACATTCTAATTTATTGAGAAGCACCTGTATCATATTGTTAGTTGCATTTTGCCCTATTATAAGAGAAAAGCCAGTTGTAAACTGGAAATGTAACATCTACAGAATGGCAATCAGTTATTACAGATGAATAAATGTATGCAAAAAATAAATAAAATAAAAATAAATAAATAATAATAATAATAATAATAATAATAATAATAATAATAATAATAATTATTATTATTATTATTATTATTATTATTATTATTATTACATTTTGTGAGGTCATTAAATTACCAATAGAAAAAGATGACTACTGGGTATATTGTCAAGCACCAAAGCCCCATTAGAATGAACAATAAGATAACTGTTGCATTTAAACTAGAGCTGTGTTCCCAAGTAAGCAACCACATCGCCTACAATCCTGCATGAACAGCATTAATATGCTGCTTTATTTATTTGAGTATTCTATTCAATTTCACAAAGGGCTCACAACTTTAAAAATATAACCAGGCTCTGAAGACACAAAAAAAAAAATAAAAAAAAATAACAGCCGAAATAACAATCAAAAGTAGCAGTAAAAAATAAAATGCAATACTAATTAAATAAATACATCCACCAGAAATTTACTTAAACATAGCTTCCCCATTTGACTCTAGGTCTCATGAGTCATTTTACCTGTCTGAGATAATTGCATCAGATTTCATTTATCAGTAGAGCTGCAAGCTTTGAATAGTTCCTTCATTAAAGTTGAGCAGATTGAGTTTGGCCTAGCATTGCTCTGCTCCGCTGCCCAGACACAATGACATGCTGCAGCGCTAGACACATCCTCAAACACACTGAGGGGAATTTCTTAAGGCTATCATGAAAAGATTAATTTAGATTTTGTGTTTCATTGGGACCAAGGTTTAGCATTGCAGATGACTTGTGATCTTGCCATGGAAACCTTTTGACTGATATCTTTGCCTTTGTTTGGAGAAGAAAACCACATTCTTTCATGTCCGTTACAGAAGAGATCAGGGCTAGTTGCCATGACTGCTATTTATAGTAGTTTTGGGGGAAAGGTCCAGGCTTTTCTGAAGCAGTGGTTTTGTATGTGTTAAAAATGTATTAATTTGACCTACTTTTTGTGATTTCAGTCCTCTGAACAAAAAATGTAATACCATTTATTTTTATTAGTTGTTGGGTAACAAATAGTCAAACTAACACCATTCAAACAAGGATCAGCCAGGTTCTGAAGGTAGATTTTTAAGATGATTTTTAAGATTTTTAAATTTAAATTTGCTTACGAAATTAGTTTTTTAAATGTATTTTATTGCCTTTATCACTAATTGCTTTTGTTTCCTAATTGTTTTATTTTTTAAACTTTTACTGAAAAGCCTAAATATACTGCTTAATGGCAGCTTCCATTCCACATTTTGCACTATACTTTTTTTTCTTCAAAAGTATGACAGCTGACAGCTCTTTTTGAGATGTGTCGATACATGAAACAATGTATTACCTAGAAATGCAGTCAAACAATCCAATCAAAGCTTACATTGTAAAACATACCATACCATTACCGAGAAAGCAAAAGAGAACACAATTCAAGAATTCACAGTGTTAATTCTGATGGAAACAGCTATCGATGGCTTGTGTCCACAAATTAGACTGAGCTCTAGATTGGGATTAGCTAATGAGCAAACAGAGGGCAATTTAAGACTGCAGCCAGAATGGCTGTTATTTTAAAAGTACCTATTTTATTTGAAGGCTGTGCTTGATCAATTTTGAATAATAGCTCTCCTCCAAACTAAATAAACCTGGCCTGCATAATTGCTTCCGCAAATCAATTAACTTCTGTTTGAACAAAAGCCAAAAGAAGGACCAAGGGACTTCCATTGAGCGTTAAACTCTGCTGAAGCTATGCTAGCTCAGGCTAATCTCAAAGACACTCGGTCCCTTTTCGTCAGTGTGCATCCCTGTTAAACACTTACTGTGGATTGAAAGTAATCTATGAACACATGCACGCACACACATGAGGCTCTGCTCTGGTTCACATTGTCTTTCTCTGCCAAATTTTGTGTCCCTTTAGTAAACATTGCCTGCCTGCTTATGTTGTCAGCAAAAATAGTATAAAATTCTCAAAAAAGTTAACAGCAAGCATCTCGCATTCTAATTTCTGGCAATTTTTTACCTTTTTATTGCCACATAGATCTCTATAATCAGCTTTGCTGTCCTATAGCATAAAAAAAAAATATGCATTCCAAAGGTTTGTATGTCTAAACATAATGTCGCTCATATCTGAGCTTCATCGATCACTGTTTAGAATCAATAATCGACAGGCAGATATTTCCAGGAGAAACCCTTCACTAGGAGTCTTCTTCGCTTGGCTGAGATCATCTGCCGCTGTCCTTAAATCATGTCCTAAAGCACTGATCCGCACTCTTGAAGTGACTGAAAAATGCCCAATTCTGAACATGGCCACCATCTCATCAAAGCCCAGATGCTGAATATCAGAACTCAGGCTGAATGCACAAGTGGGAGGTAAATTGAGTTATGTTATGTTATGTTATGTTATGTTATGTATAACTGTTTTACATAAATATAGTATTAACACACAGAAGGACTTAAACAGCTGATGATATGCTACAATGGTCAATCTATATATGCCTTGTAAGCATAAAGATTTGCATCTTCTACTCAGAGTTTAAAGACAAAGCAGGAAAAAATGGTGAAATCATTTGAGGTTTTAACTGTAGACATTCATTAAATCTCCTTCAATCTCCAAAACAATACAAATGAGGGGGAGAAAAGAAAAGAAGAGGGAATGATCATATTCAAACAGGTTTGTAGATTGGGAAATGTTTCAAGCCATAAGATATGACCTGTAGTGCTATGTGTTTAATATAGTTTAGTCTATTAAATGAACACCACTGTTCAAAAGTTTGAGGTCAGTAAGATTTTTATGTATATAGGCTACACAAATATAAAAAAGTAATGATGGATAGTCATTGCATGTATTAGAATTAGGCTACCTATTTGCAATTCAGCCTATTACTAATAATGATCAATGAAAGTGGCTAATCAATTGAACAATCATACTATATATATATATATATATATATATATATATATATATATATATATATATATATATATATATATATATATATATATATATATATATATATATATATATATATATATATATATATATTTGCTCATCGCGCTGAGCTTTGGTGGATTCCTGCATGTCCTGCAGAAATGCGCCCTGGCACACCGTTTTTTCCGTTGTTAAAGCAAAAGTGGATTTGGACACACTCTGAGTGCATCTGAGCCTTACACTTGTGTTTAGATCATTAAAATAGGGCACACAGTCTGTCTGGAACGAACACATACAAGCTGAGTTATACAAACAGTGAAAAGTCCCTGTTGTATAATGTGCATTGAAGCACCTCTTGAATGCTGAACTAACCAATCAGCATCCAGGACTGCAAATGTCCATTCAACAGTGTTTTTAACATGCCGATACTCATTTTATCAAAAACCAATGTGCAGACGTGCAAAAAATAAAATAAATACGAGTGAGACTTATCTCACCTGAATCACACAACCTTGATGCACATCAATCTCAAGTGTGCATACTCAAGTACATGGACAAAAAAGACTGAACAGCTTGATTTATATCAATGCAGTACAGAGTGTCAATTGTACGCAGTTCCACAATAGATACTCAACAAAAAATGCAGTGTGTGTGATGCACATGTACTTCAAGCATGCAGTGGAGGGAGGAAATGTGTGTGCCATGCAAAATAAATAATACTAACCAATTCATCTGTAGCTGTAGATTCTTCTCATGCACTGGCCAATAATACTTACAAAGCAAAAGTGAACATTCAGCTAATGTTTAATTATATTTGACCTGCTCATGCAGAGTGTGAGAAAGTGTGAATGTGTAGATGGGCATCCAAAAGCATGGAGGTACTCTACCTGCTTGATGCTGCGGCTCACCTGGGCAGGTGGCAGTGTTGTTGCAGAGTCGGGTTTCCCTCAGCGGGCCGCTGCAGAGGGTCCCGTACGGAGAGGACACACATGAGCGAGAACGAACCTGCCAACCCTGCCCACACGTCAGTGAACACACACTCCACTGAGACCACTCCTCCGCTGCTGGGTCACCTACAAAACACAAGATGGAGAGAAAATAAAATCTTTAAATTCTTGACCCAGACTCAAACCACAGACTTTAACGTTAGTTCTGAAGAGTTATGTGACCCTACTATGTCAATACATTCCTGTAAATAAATTAGAACAGCTCTTCCAGGAATGTTTATTTATTTCTTAAGCATTCAGGAAAACCTCCAACAATCCATAACTTGTCTTCAGCAATTTAAAAGGTGTTGCAAGGTCAGCGGCAGCTGGAGCCGACCCATCAGCTTAGGCTGAACGTGATGGGTGGGAATACGGCACGTAAAGTTCCCTAGTCATTTTTTTGTCATTTTTGAAAGCCGTGTCCTTAGATAGAGGGGACATCATGAAGTGAATGGGCAAATCGAATTAATTGCATGTCTTGTAATCGTATTACATCTTCATTTGCATGTGGTGAGTCAGAGCTTAGCCTTATTTGTGGAGCAGATGGGTGGAGAAGAGCGTTTAGGGGGCTGATGGGGACAGGGGTGCCAACGGGAGTTTATGCACATACGTTTTCTATCACAGACATTGAGGCTGAAGAGTAGAAAAAAAGATGCCAATTACTTCAACAGATTTATTAGTAATTTTTAATAGTAAATACCATTTCAGGTAACACCAGTTATGAGGGTCTTTTTTTTTTTTTACTGAGATTTATAAATCATAATATTAAGTATAAATAAGCTTTCCACTGATGTATGGTTTGTTAGGATAATGATCTTTATTTAATATCCTAATGATTTTAATGATGAAAAATCAATCATTTTGACCCCATACAAAGTATTGTTGGCTATTGTCTACAAATATTCCTGTGCAACTTTTGACTGCTTTTGTGGTCCATGGTCACATATGTATATTTATATGAATTATTTCAATGTTAAAATGTGTGCATGTAAGTGTAATTTATTCCTTCAATGTCACATGGTCCTTCAGGAATTTGGTGCACAAACCACTTTTGATGATTAATATTTTTGAAAGTAGTACTTTTATTCAGCATGGACATCATGACTTCATTAAGTGACACTAAACACATTTATAATATTACAAAAGGTTTGTAAATTGTTTTCATCACTGATGATAATAAAAAAAACATTATTATGCACTGAGCACCAATAATGTTTAATAATAACTTAGCAGCAAATGAAACACTGAAGACTGGACTATTTTCCTTTTTAATTAAAACATGCATGCTTACATAACCTATAGGAGTTGCTATTTTCAGACACTTTTTTTTCTCTTGAAAACATCAAAAGCACTGTCCATGGTTCTGAAATGCAATTCAACTTAATAATGAAAGGAGATGGGACTCACCTGTCTGGGCCTGAAACACACCCGGCTGGTCAGCTGATCGTGGCCTTTGTGTCTTCACCTTCTGCTCATCATCATCAGGTTCTAGACAGACACATGACAAAGAAAAAAATATATATATTATAAAGAAATAGGATAAGACAGGACATGTATGAGCTATAGAGGATTTATTATTTATATAATAATTTATTATTATAAGTGGTGTCAACAGGAATATGATACATGAATATATCTTATGTATTCATATATTTAATAACAATAACAATATAACAAAAATACAATATAAGGCATGTAGGGTCACAATTTTTTTTGTTTTTATATGCTTCAAATGTGACTCATAAATCTCACTACATTCTAGTCAGAATATGCTGCTACACATGTGTCTTTATTAGTATGGAACTGACACATACGTTTATACAATCACAAATTCTAAAGCCCACACATACTATTAGCACTGTTTTACATTTACACAATAATGTAATACATCTCTCCACCGAGCTTCGCCTTGCCCTTGAATGAAATGTAAATCTCACCATTGTGTGAGGAACATTTTAAGTGTGCTGCTACAAACCTCATCTTGTAGCAGCTCCTGAGTAAACCTACGTAAGCCAACAGAGACCTTTCACCAAAGTGTTTGCTATATCTGGCCTAGTCCTCGGGCACATGAAATCCCTCATAATGTGAATACACACTCATGAGAGCATATATTTCAACTCCTCCTCGCTCTGATGAGGCTACCTGTCCCCAAAAAAGTGAAGTTTTGTGGAAACTGGCTAATTCCTTGTCTACTTTGCTGAATGTAAGTATTTACGTTCAGTGTATAGTGTCATGAGTGCCTGAACAAACCAAATTAATCCGAGGGATTAACTCTTTTTGACACCTCATCCTAAAACTGTAGTGTTTCTAATTCAAGTTGCACCGACAATTTATTTCTTCTTATTCTTCTTCTTAAAAAAAAAAAAAAAAAAAAAAAAAAACATGAAAAAAGAGAAGTATGGAAGCTTGTTTCTGCCAAATTATATTTATATATAATTTGTAATTTGTAACATGTAACTGTATGATTTTTCTTTTTTTTGCAAGATGTAAACTCAGAATTCAAAGAAAGAAAAGTCAGAATTGCAAGATAAATATATATATATATATATATATATATATATATATATATATATATATATATATATGTGTGTGTGTGTGTGTGTGTGTGTGTGTGTGTGTGTGTGTGTAAATTAGGAATTGTGAGATGTACGCTCAGAATTGCAAAAAAAGTCAGATTTTGGTCTTGCAATTATTTTTTGTCAGAAATGCAAGTATACATCTCACAATTGTACATGTTAATTAAATCTAAAGTTGCCTTTTTATTAATACTTTTTAAAATCTAGTTGTGGGAACAGGCTTCCATGTGCACAGGAAAAAACTAAAAACAAAAAAGAATGTAAAAATGCTGGTGAGTACACATACATTTGTTCAAACTAATGTTAATGAACCAGCGTTAAATATATATGAGGGTGGGAGTGTCCAAAGTAATTATCATACAACATATCCAAACCATCTCCTTATAAGGGCCTCTACACAACCTCTCCTGTGCTGCAATTATATAAAAATATGTCTACAATTAAACATGGAGACCAGTTTGTGTGTGTGCGTGTGTGTGTGTGTGTGTGTGTGTGTGTGTGTTTTACTCTCTCTCTCTCTCTCTCTCTCTCTCTTAAATGTTTGCACTCTTTAACATTGACTTTGTTTGTCTCTAATGTATAGAGTGCCCAGTACACTCATTCAGCGTGCAGCACTCTCTTCTCTGGAACTGATTGGTCGACTTGACCTTTTGCTCCGAATATGTGAAAAGATGAGTTGCGTGGGTTGCTAATACATTCCACCAGCATATGCAGGAAAAGAGGATTTCCATAAGATGTAGCAGGAAGAACCATAGGAAGAAAACACTAGAAAACAAGTGGATTCTCTTAGGGCTCTTTCTAAATTACCATGAGCATTTATGGGTGCTTAGAATAATTCAAAATCATAAACCAGATCCTCAGCATGAACTGAGAGAAAGAAAAAAAGGGATCATGATTTATACTTCACTGATTCCCAATGCTAAATTCATCGTTATCAAGATGCGAAGAATGAAGCACCCCACAGACTGTGTTTACGTTTCCATTATTTTGATGCGAAAATTAGTTTACATGTCAGTGCAGACAGGATTTTAATGCAGATACTACTGTAAAGATTCCAATGAATTTGAATAATGTAGGGCAAAGAAACATTTGACCTGCATTTAAATCTGAATGCTTCAAAAATAGATTATAAACAAGGAAAAGTTTAAGCTATATACTGCTATTAATATACAGATTTGTAATACATATTTTCAAAAGACAGAATGGAAGAGTGTGACTCTCGAAACTAGCTTTACCTTGACACTGTGTTATAAAAATGCAAAGCTTAAGATGAGACACTCCTAAAACATTGTGATAGACAACACAGACATCAATTTGAATGTGTATGGATGTAGCAATGGTGTTTAAAGGACAACTTCTCCCTGAATGAAAATTTGTCCAGCTTCTACTCAACCTCGAAGTATCCTAGGTCTATTCAACTTTCCTTTTTTCAGAATATTCCAATCGGAGTTATATAAAAAATTGTCCTTGCGCTTCCAAGCCTTTCAATGGGGGAAAAGCGGGTGTTTGTTGTCAACCGTTCAGAAGACGTGAAATAAATTGAGACCATCATTATTAAAACGTCCCTCACACAGTTCCATGGGCTGAATAAAGGCCCCCTGTAGCGAATCCATGCATTTTTGTAAGATATATTTCCAGATTTCAAATGTACTAAACACTTTTTTCTCACTTCTGCTGACTGTGGGGTACCAAAAGACGAGAAGAGTTTTTTTAGCGCATGTCCATATCGCACAGCCCTAATGTAAACACAAACTTTTATTTGGATGCGATTTATCACAATTAATCTTTTGACAGCACTAATTCAAATGTTTATGTGTATACATCTAAATATATTTCATTTTATACATTACCTTTATATACATAAATATAATAAATTATATATATATATATATATATATATATATATATATATATATATATATATATATATATATATATATATATATATATATATATATATATATATACATATATATATACAGCCAATCTGTACTACAGTATAACCTTTACATTTTTGTGGTAGAAGCTGTACACTAGAACCTAAAGATTGAACTAGAACCTAAGTTGGTTAGAAAACAAGAAAACAAAGAGACAAAAGAAACTGTGAGAGGAAAATCATATAGTACTGCAT
Organism: Carassius auratus; assembly: GCF_003368295.1. Lineage (NCBI taxonomy): Eukaryota > Metazoa > Chordata > Actinopteri > Cypriniformes > Cyprinidae > Carassius > Carassius auratus. The sequence continues at coordinate 9,870,672 of NC_039261.1, read as the reverse complement.
AAGAAAGGGAGACAGGCATTTATTAGTAAAGGGAAATGCATCATATACATTGGAGCACATGGGATGGATGGATACTCTAGAGACTTCTCCCTGTTGGCTCAGTCAAACAGACCTGATTACCAACGCTCCCTGCAGGGCCTGTGTTAATATGCTTATGATAGCTCAGACGCGCACGCAGACGATCACACTAATTTACTCTGTCACGGAAAAGACAATAGTGGTGTCAGGAAAGGCGGGGGTTTGTTCTGCTTGCTTTTTTGTATCTCACTCCTACGCTCTGCCTCTCCTCTGCGTCTGTTGTTCTACGTCGGGTCTACGACACTGTCTCCATTCGGCGGTGAGGGTGAAGAGAGCGGTTTGGTAAGATAGAGATGGAATAAATGCGTCTTTTATCTTCAAATCAGACACAGATTCTGGGTTGAAGTATAGCCTATGACCTTTTTTTATGTCTTTGATTTCTCAATTTCCTCACAATAACATCTCTATTAGCCACCACCCGTCTCCTTCCTGCCGCATTTCACAGAGTGTCCAGCCTGCATCCAATAACATCCACATGTTGAGAAGGAAACAGCCCACGCTTCATTAGTCTTCATCTTGACCGTGCTTCAGAGTAAACTGAGTCATCATACAGTGCCTTTCACAATTTAAAGCAATAGTAGTGTTTTCTTTTTTTGATTTACTCAGTCATATGGTATGTTGTTCCGAACCTACATGACTTTCTTTCTTATGTGTAACATTACAGAGAATGGTGTTTTAAGCTGTAAACACTACAGTTCAAAATCATCTTATGGTCACCAAGGCTGCATTTATTTAATCAAAATACAGTTAAAAGAATTTTAGAAATGACACTGCAATTTAAAACCAATTTCTCCAGAGCTTTTACATGATCCTTCAGGAATCATTCTCATATGCTAACATTTCTTTCATTAATGCATCCTTGAATAAAATTAATAATAATAATAAAACATTTGAAATCATTATGCACTTCAAATGCCTTTTCTTTTACAGTAGAAGAGATGCTCAATCTATATATGTAACTGTACAAACCTCAGTTTCTTCTCTGAGTCGATATTTTATTCTCAAGCTGAAACTCAGTCATGTGGTAAAGCAGGATTCTCTAGAGAAGACTGCAGCAGTGGGGTGTGTAACCTGCCTAAGAGTCCAGTATGCTAAACAGATGTTCGTCATCCTGGGACGTCTTCTGTACATTTCCCCTTGAGAGCCAACTGTACTTAATTCCACCTTCCGGTGTGTGTGTGTGTGTGCACATGTATCTGACGCTAAAACTTTAAGCACTAAATGAGAGGTTGAATTATGTTTCCGCCACTCTCACAGCTTGTTCTTGGAAGCCGGAAATGAATTTAAGCGGTTAGCTCAAATTTAAGCCATTTAATTAAACAGCCTGGCGGTGTGTCTATATTACTCACTTGGGTTCAAGAAAAGCACAGTGTGCTGAACAGCCGCACGCATCCATCCTAAACAATCAATACTGAGCTTGGATATTTAAAGATGCTACACAACACTCATCAGTTAAGGCAACATTAGACATGGGACACAATGAAAACTCGGTTAGCAATATCGACCAGTTTTTCATATTAGGTTAAAATAATGTTCTACACCAATAAGTCAATAATTATTTTTACAAATGTAGCTGATACATTTTAAATGTCTGATAATATTAAGATATACTACTTTGACCAAATACAGTAAAAATAATTAATCACACCCTGAAAACCATTAAATGGAGTAAATTTAGGCAGCAGAAAATTATCATGTACAAAATGTACTGTAAAAATAGATATTAATTTTAAGATTTGCGAAATTTTACATTATCTGTGTTTTTAAGGATTAAGTTTGTGTTATGTGCACATGTGCAAAAAAAAAAAAAAAAACACTCCAAAGACGTGTGTGTGTGTGTGTGTGTGTGTGCGTGCGTGTGCATCTATGTCACATATAAATATTTTTTTTTATTATTTATTGTATTTAGAAGTGGTGGGTTAATTACAATACTAATTCAATTAACAATTCCATAAAAAAAATTATAGATAGATAGATAGATAGATAGATAGATAGATAGATAGATAGATAGATAGATAGATAGATAGATAGATAGATAGATAGATAGATAGATAGATAGATAGATGTTCTATCCAGCTGTTTTTCAACACACAAAAATGTGTCCTATTCATAAAACATCCAAAGAAACATCCTTTCTGGCAGGTGAGCCTGATTTTGAAAGCACATACTTCTGCACATCCCTATTTTAGTGCACAAAAGAGTTTGTTTGTGTATCTTGGTAATGCTTTGTGAAAAGTACATCTCAAAGTAAACTAAAACACTTAGCTTTGAAACAAACCGCAGCGAGGCACCATACCAGCCAGCCAGACATAAAACAGATGTAGCAGAAGAAAAATCGGCAGCAGCATCAGCAAGAGAATCTATCAGCACGGCAGCGATGCATCTCCAGCAGACGCATGACACCCCTCAGCCTGCCTCTCCACAGCAACATCAACAACTTTAAAACCCCAACAATTCACTCCACATCCTTCCTCTCCAGCTCTCCCATGCTCTGCAGAGTTCTGTGAGAGGCGAATACGACCTGTCCATCAGCCTCCAGTAGGGGTGGACAGTTATTATAACAAGCATCTGTCCATTCTCAACTGTCATGAAGGTACAAACAGAAAGTAAAAAAATACAAAAGCCTTCATACAGGACACTGTGCTGGGCCTCCCCCATAAAACAATTATGACCGGAACTCAGAGTGATGCAATGGGATTTAGAGTTAGACAGGCGGTAGAAACAAGCATAAAGAATCAATAGGGATATATATATATATATATATATATATATATATATATATATATATATATATATATATATATATATATATATATATATATATATATATATATATATAAGTAAACTTTTAGATAACTGCCCTTTTTTGTGTTCCTTTGAGCTTTCAATAGCATATACTGTAAAATGAATAATTCACTCAGAAATGCTTTTCACTGGGATTCTTGATATTCGCATTTCCTCACCTCATGCATCAGAGTTCTTGATAGAGGAAGCACAAACTGTTCTTTTGACTGTTCAATGAATCAGTTAGTGCACTTCACAAAACAGGTCTATATGGTACATTCAAAAATCTGAATGATTTGGTTCTTGGTTAATCAGCTGAATCACTAAATGATTGAGTTAAAGGAGTTAATAACTTGTTGGAAAGAAAGGTAATTGAGAATAACAATGTACATTCAGGACTGTTTCTCTCACGAAGCTATTAAGAGGACTCTAAGCAGAGGGTATGATTCATATGAACCACTTCTGTGATACGTTTATGGTGTTTCTGTGTCCTTTTTGAAGCTAGATAGTTTCAATGCTCCTTCAATGCAAATGCATGAAAATGCTACCAGGACATTCTTCAAAACAGCTTGAATCTTAAACATACAGGTCATAAAGTCATACAGGTGTGGAATGAGATACATTCTATTATTATTTGGTATAGGTCAGTGAGTTTTGACTGTCAACATGATAAAACCTAAATGTTTCTATGTGCTTTTGTGTATGCATTATCGTTTTTTCATTTTAATGTGGGTGATTTATTTATTTTTTTTACTCCACTTACTATGATTACTATGTAGTGCCTAAGTGTGTGTGTTCATATATCCTTGATGTGGTGATTCTATCTGACTCAGTGAGCCACACAAAGGAAGTGATTTATGCGTCTTCATGCCCACATCTCTCTCCTCTGTCTGGCCATGTTTTATGCACACGTCCCCAAACCCTGATTGTGTACACAAGTGCGTGTGTGCACAGGGCTATTTATGACTATACACTGCAACATTTGTGACCTACTCGGCACAATTATAGGTGTGTGTTTATTTATGTATGTATCTCCTTGTCAAATTGATGTGGTCAGGGCCAAGTCTCCAATGTGACTTCTGGATTTGCTATTGTAAAAAAAAAAAAAAAAATCTGTGTGTGCTGTACAGTATATGCATTAAGGAGGTCTATGATAGGCAGCTGACAGGGGAAAATAATAACAATGATCTGATATTAAATTCCCGGCATATGTCGATGATGTCAGTGCTGATATAACTGACTATTGTCCAGTATTAAAACCCACAATGCAATTTTCTTAAAAAATAAAATAAAATCATTTTGAGATTACATTTACATAATCACATTTAACTAAGTGCTATTAAATTGTTAGATGACAGTGGAGGTAATCTAAATCTAAATACACATTTTGGGGAAATGAGCATGCAATTAAAAATGCATTTTGTAAAATATCCATATTGGAGAATAAAAAAAAATAAAAAAAAATAAATATATATATATATATATATATATATATATATATATATATATATATATATATATATATATATATATACTATGAAAATGACTAACAGAAACATTTTTATTAAACTCAAAATATTGCTTGCAAAACTGCTATTTAAATCAGATCAAACAGATATTCTGAACAGCATTTAATAGACAAAACGCTGTTTGGATTCAGTTACAAAACGCAGGTATTGAGCTAGCTATGCTAACCTGTGATAATCTATACACTTCCACTACAGTTACATATGAATGAGACACTTGGGGTTAGTGACTCAAGTAAAACTCTCTCTTTCTATTCTCCCAGTAGGTGTTCTTCTTATTAACATCACTTCCTTCCTTATCTGAGACTGCAGTAACATACTGGGACTCTACCTTCCAGGCTGCTGCAGGGTGAAGTCAGGTATGAATGTAAGAAATATCTGTAGGGCCTTTAAGTAAACATGCCTTAATAAGAGCCCAAAAAGTTGGATGGCAATTTACAGTACATATAGATACAGAGATAAGAGAGAGTGAGAGGATGGAGAGAAACAAGAGTAGAGTAAAACTTTTCATTCCGACAAAGGCTGAAGCTAAGAAAGATGATTTGGTGGATTGCCAGTTTGAGCCTAAGTCATTCTTTGTTGTTTGCAAGGCCAGGATTTAGACACAAAGATGAGCCAGGAAGTGCAGAAGAAAAAGAAACGAGCCGCAAAACATGCAAGGAGAAAAACAAAGAAGTAAAAAAAAAAGATGCATAAGGCATGATGACAGCTGTGTTGGGGAAGACGGATTTCATCCACACCGAGAGCCAGGCATTGCGGGAGACCCACAGAGACACAAATCCAAATGTGTCAGAGCGTGTAGGTGTGCATGTGTGTGTGAGAGATGGATTACGTGGTTGTGATGTGATGTTAACGGTGGGAAACCATGTGGAGGTTTGTGTGTTCTCATCCCAGTCGATTCCTTCAATGCGAGTGTTTGGATGCAAGATAAGAACTCACATGAATATGCAGATTCACTGCGGTGTGTGTGGTGTGAGTGTGCATATTGTTTTTCATGTTTTTATTCAGGCATTTCATTCTGAAACCAGCAAATGCAATAATCATATTCTCACTATTTATTTCTACTCAAATCTTCTCGCCTCCCCTGAAATATAAAATAGCTCAAGGTGTTGAAGATTGAAGGACGAAAAGTAGACAAGATACATGATGGAACTTTCTTACAGACAAAGATACAGACAAAGCATACATTTTCATATTGTTCATTATAACGTTGTGATGCCTAAATTTACTAGTAGCATGAACGATTAAATCAATCATGCTAGTAGTAAATTTAGGCATCACAACATTATAATGAACAATTTGAAAATGTATGGAAAATGGATCTCCATTTTGAGATTTGCTATTTCACTCTTAAATATATAGGTTAGAAACAGGTGGGTCTCACTATTTTGGTGAATGAATTCATGAAATGTGGATACATTAAATTTCTATTTTAGAAACAGTTTTTATTTCCACGATGTTGCATTTCGAACTAAAGTAACTATATGACAGTAGAAAATCTTGGGTAATTATGTGCTTTGTTCAAAGTTAAACGTGTCTAATGTGATTTTGAATATCATTTTGTGACCTTTATAGCCATACTTAAAGCAACAACAGATAGTTTACCTCAGTTCTTGAAAATAAATGTAAGCAAAAAAAAAAAATTTAGCTGGAAACAGGTTGGTAGAAACATGTTTCAACAATCCTGCCAATCACAATGAGTTCACTCTTTCAACAACTCCTCCAACATCTCCACTCCATAGTTAGGTCCAGAGAGAACATGTTCAAGCCCTTCTATATGGACAGCATGTCAACCCTGTCAACCCTCACCACATGCCCTCATATAGATTACATGAACCCCATTCCATTAATAAATAATTTCCACCAGGGGGACCTGTCCAAGAGCCTTTGAACTGAACACATACAGGGTTGCATGGCTACCCTATTGTATTAGTCATCCAGGTAGTTGTTCTAGTTGAAAGGTCAACATTTATCTATTCAAAGAAACAAAAGTACCAATATCTACACAGTCAAATTAAAAAAAAAATAAAATAAAAAAAAACTGTCAACCAATGATGTCTTACATCTATATCATCAACAGGTTAAATCATTGCGTTCAACCACAAATCAGAGTCTTTTAGACACAAGCTGAAGCAATAGTTAAAGAGGGTCACATTCAGACAAATGAGGGTCCTTCAAAAACTGGCAAGTAATCTTTATCCTCTAATTGAGGGGATTTACAGGTAGCAGACATTTGCGTAGAGTGCACTGTGAGGCATGTGGAAAGATTTGAAGTTCACTAGAAAAAGATGATCATATGAATGACTTCCTCATTCAACAGCACTTCAAAATAGTAAACAGAAATATATAAATCTCTCAGAGAATGCAGAAGATTTGAACAAAACCAAGTCTGGCGACTATATGAAAGAAATGAGAAATAATATTTGATGTTTGAATGAACAGTATGTATCATGCTATAGGTTACGATAATGTAGGTTTTCTGTTTACTCATTTCAGTCAAACGAAGCACGACAATCCCTTCAATGCGGTTATACTGTTTTCTTTCTCAAGTAAAGCAGTGTGTGTGCATGGTTGTAAACACGTAAGATCAATATTAACTGCTCCCGTTGGACTTGACAGTGCATCAGAAATAATACACTACATCACAAAAGGCCCGGACTGTTGAACTGTTTGACGACTTAGTCTTTGATAGGCTTTCCACACACACACCACTGAGCTCTCCAGTGAAGTAAATGGCCTTTTAGTTTGCAGATCTGCCTCTTTCCACATTACTCTACCTCCATCCTCCCTTTAGTATTCTTCATTTCTTTTCTTTTTTGACTTCCAGTTTTCACTTCCAAACCCTGCATGCACTGCCAGTTTAAAGACCATTCTGGCAGTACTTCTATTAACACGAGGGAGTAATGTATTTAAATGTGCCCTAAATAGTTTCCAGCATGTAATTACATTAATAAAAGATTTAATTACTGTATTAGCTGAAGTTAAAGAGTGTACTTTGTTTCTGAAAATGAAGGGATGTGAAAAAGGTAATATTACTCAAATTAATGATAAAGAATTGCTAATAACAATAAATAGATAAATAAATAAATGATGCAACTGCATATGCATATGCACAAGGTCAAATGAACCTCTTGATCAAAATTGCCATTTAAGTGAGTTATGTAAACAATCTATTTGCCTAAACACATTAGACCAATCACCATCTATTAAAATTGAATGTTAAAATGAATCAAACAATAGTACTGTCATAAAGAGAACACTTGCTTTTCTTAATTTATTTGCAATTATTTATTACTGTATTGTACACTGACAATTACTTAAAAAAATGTTTCATTCATTGACTGCTACTTAAAGTCTACACCTTTGGTTTAATTACTTAATATTTATATTCGTATTTAACTTTGTTGTTAGTTAGAGTTTGCTATGGTATCTAAACTAGTATTGAACTGTTAGATTTCACTGGATTGGTATAGACTGAAATTCTGGTATCATGGCAATACTATTTTGCACAAAAGCTTTTCAAACTTTCTCTCAGACCTGTTTGTGTAGCTCCACATTTAAAAGCTTTCAGTCAGAGCTCCCTTTACCGTGCAGATCACTTTCCTTTTCTGAGAGAAACAGCGCAACAAAAGCGAGCACACTTGCTGTGATTTTACAAACTATCTCAGGTCACTCTTTGTCTTCCAGACAGGCTGCAGTAAAGCTGTTTGGATCCTCTCAGCCAAGGTTTGATTAGTGTGTGCAGGTCTGAATACATCTAAGGAAATCTGAATACGGCCAAGGAAATGATCTGTCCTTCCTTAAGATTTAATAATGCCTACAACACAATACAGCTTCTGCATTTCAACAAATTTTGAGTAAATGCAATAAATATGGCAAGATGCAGATGCAACTAGTCCATTTTTTTTTTTTTTTGTGGTTATGGTATTGATTCTTTCTCTTTTTCTTTCTGCTTTCTCTTTGAACACTATGGCCTGAACTCAGTTTTTGGAGGGGAAAAAAAACTGATATGACCCAGCAAATCTAGGCATTATTGAAGCGATGACTATTTGATGGCTATCCTGTACATAAAAGCAGTTTCTGGAAAATACGTACTGGCTTTTTCTAAAACATGCTGCTTACAGCTTCAACAAAAAAATCCTAGAATTCAAAAGTGGTTTTGTGTCTGAATGACAGAAAGTGCTTTGAAACCTGGAAAAGTGGCTGCTGACAACAGATACAAAAAGAAGCATCAACCACAAACAAAATAAATACTTTTAACCTGAAAAAAAAATAAAAAATAGAAAAAAAAAATATTTTTCCTGTTTCTTGTTTAGTATATACAGAGAACTATAAATCAGCCAATATAACAAGGTATGTTTGAGTAAAATGAACTTTTTTGTTTTATTTTATTAGCTACTGATAGCATTTCTTCAGAATTTCATATAAAAATATTGTCATTTATAGAAATTTTACAGAAAATGACAACTAGTCAGAACAACAAAAATGGCATTAACTAATAAATAATAATAATTAAAAAAACTCAGCGTTATTTAAACCTTACTGATCAAATTTCAATAATTCAGCAGGTCAGCTCAAGGTCTGGATTTCCATCTCTACTAACAGGGCATGTGGCATAACCAGAGGAGGTCACATGATACACTGTCATGGAAACCATGGAATGCCACCACCTGGATAAGAACTTCATACATGCCAGGTTTGGAAATTCACAGCGTTTGTTAACATAAGCTAGAAGAAGTCAAACAGGCTGCATTCACATAGTCAGAGTAACAACTGTATTTACTAACAGGTGACTTCTAGTTGTGTTAATACAACAGCCTACAGGAACAACTAAAATGTACTCTATATACAGTCAAAACCAAAAATTATTCAGACACCAGATATAATTTGTATTTATTTTACTATTATTATTTATATATTTTACTAGAGTGCAGGACACTATAGTTAATTTATGTGAGTGAGGATAGCAAAATAAAGTGAACTGTGACACAGTACACCCAGACAGTGGAATACCAGTAAAATGTGGGATCATGTTTTGCTCAAGTGTTTTGGTTTGTCTGTATAGAAATAAACAATATCCGGGCCTTTTTATATTTGCGTGATGGCTGTAAATAACACCAATAACTATAGGAACAGTGATTTAAATAAATATTATTTTATTTTACTTGAGTGTAAAGTACAACATTTGGTATATGCATAGTGACTGGACTTTGTGATAGGTTTAGTTTGGGTATGAACAAAAATATAATTTCACCATCCAGGCTAGAGTTCAAAAGTCAGTATGTTTTTGAAAGAAGCACTTTATGACCAAGTCTGCTTTTATTTTAATCAAAATACAGTAAAAACTGCAATATTGTGAAATATTATTACAATTTTAAATGGTTTTCTATTTTAATATCTCTTAAAATGTAATAGATTCATTTGATTAAATTATCAATGTTAAACTGATAAAGCAATGCTGCTTAGCATTTATTGCAAAAAATAGTGATACTTATTTTTAGGATTCTTAAGTTGCAGAATTTGTTTGCGACATAAATCTTTTAAATATCTTTATAAGATTTATAAATATCTTATATGTTATAAATAATATAAACATTAACCAAATTGGATCAAGTTAATGCATTCTGGATACATAAAAGTAAGTTAATGCATTCTGGATACATAAAAAAGTAATTTACACACACAAAAACATACTTTAACCGGGATGAATGTGAACAGAACTGTATTTAGCAGTCTAACAGAATTATCCGCTGTTTTTATGTGAACAAAGAGAAATGTGTTAAAGATAAATGTGTAGGCAAAGTCATCTAGTTAATGTTTACTTACTAAATCAAATGTGCAAAAAAAAAAAAAAAAAAAGGAATGCCAAGTCTGTGACTCCAAAAATGCGTGACTGAAAATAACGGTGGAGGCTATGTGTTTGTGATTATTTACATTCTAGGTACATTCTACATCATACTCATGCACATCCAAACATCAGAGCATATGTACAGTCACTGATGAAAGAATCAGTCAAGTGCACAGATGTGCATCTGTTTTAAAGGGATGTCATTTAGAGGTCACAGTAAAATTGAAAGTACTCATTCAGACCTTTTATTACCCTTCATAGTTTCAACAGTTTAAATGTCACAGCATACAGTATACTGTATATCCACAACATTCAAGTGTGCAATCTTCCCTTCTCTTTGGAGTACTCTACCGAGAAAAGCAGCAATAAACAGCACATTTGAAACCTGCGTTTAGGTGCAGGACTGGAAAGAAGTGAAATAAAACACTGACCATAAAAGCGGACAGTCTCCTCGGAAATGTTGCTTCTGCAAATGTCTTATTTTCTGCTGCCTAAACGCTGTGTTTATCAACCTTTCATCGGTAGCAATCATAACCCTTTCTCTCTCTTACTAGCCCTTGTCTCTTTCTCTCTTACTGTTTCTAGAATTCAGCCATCAATTCCCATCAACCTGACAGGAACAGTTTGCACATCACTGAGGAATATGTATTCAAGGCAGTGGTGAGTCACTGAGAAGGATTGTGAAAGTCTGGTCTGGTCACACAAGATTTCAGAAATGTATTTGTTTACAGGGAAACCAACATCAACATGGGCAACAGGATATTATGCCATTATGTCATTATATATATATATATATATATATATATATAGACACACACACACACACACACACACACACACACTCACACACAGATATATAAAACAGTGAAGTGAACACCATTCTGAAGTAAGATTTTTTAAAATGTTTTTGAAAAAAGTCTCTAATGCTCATCAAGGCTCAATTTATTTAATAAAATTACAGTAAAATTTCTCCAGCATCACATGATCCCTCAGAAATCATTGTAAGATACTGAGTTGGTGCTATTTTTTTTTTTTTTTTTTTTTTTTTTCAATTTTGAAAACAGCTGCGTTTCTGTGGAAACCGTGATACCTTTTTCAGGATTCTTTGATGATTATAGAGTTCAGAATTCAGAGAAGAACTGAAATATTTTAAAATAGACACTTTACTGTGCATTGTAATCAATTCATTGCATCGTTGCTGAATAACTAATATTATTATTATTATTTAGTTTTTTTTTTTTTTAAACTGACCCTAGTCTTTTAAACAAGATAACTGAGCTCATAATATAAAACATTTCTTATGATGGTACAAACCAAACTCTGTTTTGTATGAATGACAGTTTACTACATTTAGTCATCATATATAAAACGTTCATATTATTCCATAACTGTAAGACTCTTTTTTTTCTTTTGTGGAATGTACATGATATTTGGAGAATGAAAATCAAATTTTATCCTTATAATGGAAGTAATTGGGGTCTAAAATAACACAAACGTGAGAGTGAGAGAGTAATTTAGTGTGCCATAAATGCCACTTTCACCCACCCTAGCTTGACTTACCAGTGATAAAACCCCTCACCTCACATACTGAACATTTGGAACAGCCAACAAATAGAGATTTGGTTATCTACTGATTCACAGCAACTAACAAGACATCCCAGTCGATGTCTGTGCTTCTCTCAATCTAATCTGTTCATATGCGTGGTAGGAGTCTTCAATGCCAGTATCAAAACAAACGATACGATCAATACAATTTCATATCAAGCGGCATATTTCCAATATCTGCAATACGTGGTTCTCAGAGCTGTGCAATGAGAACATGCTCAAAACTCAGTGGAGTCAAATTGGCAGGATGTAACGATATGAAATATGGCCTGACAAGCATTCTGGGAAATAGAGGGTGCCCGGTCTGGTTAGGAGTGTGGGGATGACTCTGAGACAGCTGAAGTCAGAAGATGTCACAGAGTGGCAGACATGTCCAGTCTGCTGCTGGCTAAGGCCGTCCATTCCCTCCTCTGCCAGGAAACATGATTGTCATATTGGACCAATCATTCTGGCTCTGATGTTCCATCAGCTCTGGTTGGCTGAAGACAAATCATCAAGGCAGTCGGTGAAGCCCTGGCCTGCCATAAAACATCCATTTCGTTCAATAAAAGCAGACAGCAAGATGCTATCTTGGAGTGTACTCAAGGACTGACATTGGATCCTTGGAAAAAAGTTGCAAATAAAACAAGCATGTAAGTTAGACGAACTGGGCAGAAGAGAGGAGAATGATGAAAAGAAAAGTGGAAAGCATTATGAAACCAAAATTACATGTTGCGTCACTTTATGAAAGCAAAAAATCGTTTGGCATTCACAAAAATGTCTTTTTCGAAAAAAATAAATATTCTTATTTATGAAAGGATGCATTAAATTGATCAAAAAAGTGACAGTAAAGACTTTCAGATTGTTATAAATAAATAAATATATATATATATATATATATATATATATATATATATATATATATATATATATATATATATATAAATAATGTTTTCCCCCCTTTTCTATTCAAAGAACAGCAGACAAAATACAGGCAAATATTAACAAACAAAACCGTTTTCGATATCGATAATTGAGTTTCAACAGTTTCAAAGCAGCTTCCCTAACACTGGTGGAGATAACATTTTTTACACTTAAATATCGAGTATAAATATTCAGTATTATGCTGAAAACAAGACTGAAGACAGAGTGGTGAGGAAGAAAGGCAAATGCGATGGATGGGATGGCAATGCTACAGATTGAGTTTCTGCATATGCTAAAGCACTCTAAATCTTTCAGGTTAGAGTTATATGGATGAGGTGTGTATTTTCCATGATGCAGTGTTGTTTACGGGCCGGATGATTTGTAGCTTATTGCTTAGACTGTTTTTTTCCAGCGAGTGCAAGAATGATAGCATGGCCGCTTCACAAGATCACACACATTCAAAACCGTGCCCTAGATTCAGTGACAGTCTCCATGGCCACCGGTACTTCCTACTTGGCCCGAACTGTACCTGGGCATTGTACCTGACAGGTGTAAAAATAACATGCGGTCTGACGCACACTGTGAGGGATCGATCCTCTTAGCTCAATCGCTCCCTGTCCCCTTTTCCCAATCCTCTCCTACGCCAATGTCCACTGAGATCCACGCAGGAGACATACAAAGGAACAATCTCCCCACGTCTCTGCAAACATGCCAGCACCTGGCGGCTTTATAGCGACATGATAGCAACAGGGAACATTTCAAACTCCACACACAATAAATCTTTAAACACAAATGCCCATATGGCTTCTGAATCCTTGAGCTCCTGCAGAGAAATGACAAAAACAAACAATAACTATTTCCGTTCCAACAAAACTCCTGAAAACAGCAACTTTAATGAAAACATTTATTTTCCCGAACAATCAGCCTCTCCTTTCCTACATAATTATATTTCAAAGGAAATAAGATACGGATTAAGGGATAATTTTACTCGCTGATATTTTATTGTAATTAAAAAATAAAAAAAATAAAAAAATCACAATTAAATGCTGAGCATGGATAAGTCTTCAGGGCATAATGGTTTATTCCAATTAATATATATATATATATATATATATATATATATATATATATATATATATATATATATATATATTCATTGGTGTCTCTTTATTTTTATCTTGATTAAAGTAATGCTTGCATATGTCTTAGCATTAAAGTGCACAAGGAGTTTTATTTATTTAAATTCACTTATGCTCACCAAAGCTGCATTTATCTGATTTAAATTACAGTAAAAATTTAAATATGATAAAATATTAATACCATTTAAAATAAATGTTTTCCACTACTCCAATCCTTCAGATCCTTCAGAGATCATTTAATATGCCAATTTCTTGCTTATCAATTTTGAAAAGCAGCTTAATGTTTCTAATATTTCTGAAACAATATATTTTTTTTTATATATTTTTCATGATGAATAGAATGTCCTTAATCTTACTGATCCCAAATTTCTGAACAGTAGTGCAACTACATTACTATAAATTAACATTTTTAACTTTCTAGAAAATGTGTTACAGCATGAGTGTAAGGTACATGGACTAGTTAGTCTTGTTGATGGATAATTTTTATATCAAATTTTATGAGTCGGATTAAGAAAGTACAGGGATTGTTCAAACAAGAATACGAATTAATAGCCTGACAAATGAATGAGCACCTTTCAAGAGAAAAGGCAATTGTAAAGGCAGCTGCAAGTACGTTGCCTAGACACACAACCGTACGAGTAGCTCACTCATCTCCTTCATCTTCTGCCTCTTTAATCTGTTTAAAAGAAGCCAGCCACATTGAGCCTCTGTCTCCATAAAACTTGCATCATCATTTGATATTCATCCCAGCAATCTTCAAAAACACATTAGCCTCGGCTGAAGGCAGGGCCCGCTTGTTTCACCCTTCTCTCAAGACGTTTCTCTAAGAAACAGAATCCTTTCTATCGTTCCGCTTTTTATCTCTCGCTCTCTTCTTTTCTTTTAGCGGTTTTCTATGTTTTACCATTATTAGTGTTAGACTTTGACCCTGAGAATATTTCTCATGTTGGAGCAGAGAGGATATCTATTAATAAAATAATGCCACTGAGTTGGTCTTGACCGCACCAGTCGTGTTATGCATTATAGACGACAACCCTGCTTTATTTGCCTCCTAACGTCAGAGATGCACTAAGCTATAACCAAGCACAAACACATCAATCTTTACAATTTCAATGGGCTACCTAGTGCAGGTTACATCAAACCAAGGTCAAATGGATTCCAAGATGATGAGCTTGTTTCCAGGGCTCTCTGGGAAATAGGCTCCCTTTAACTTGTCCTTGCTCGCTTTCCCACATATCGGACGCTATAAATTTATGGCAGTTTATGGTGGCTCTGAATAGCTGTTGAAGTGCAGTTTGCCTTCTTCAGGTGTCTAGACAGTGGAAGTAAAAAAAAAAACTTAAATGGCAGGAAGGGAAAGAGCAGTTTGAGAAAACCGCAGTGTAGCTTGTCACTCAAAAAGTAAAAAAAAAAAAATCATATCTTATCAGAAAGAAAATGTCAATCCTTTCCATTTAAATAAAATCTGTAAGTTATGTAATTTAACGGCATTTTCTCTTGTTATGTTCAGGTGAATATGTAAGGTACTGCAAGAGCTTCATTGTGAGCCTCAATTTTCTGTGCAAGCGAAGCTGATAATGCAGAAAAACTGAGAACTGCGTTTTTGAATACCTCAAAGAGCAAATATATTGATACGTACTGTAGTCCGTCTGATCACCCTACAGCTGACTTGTAGGAAACACAGCTAAGTTTCACCCCTCAACACTTTCATTCTTGCATTCAAAAGTTCACCACCACACATCAACAATGTTCGCATAGCACATACAAAGCTGATTCGCCCTTCAAAAAGCGGCAACGAATTCTAACAGTGAATTCGTCATGTTAAAGGTGAGAAACAATTCGTCAAGACAAGACATTTTTGATCTATATTTTAAAGAGCTTTTTCAGCATGGGGCGCTAGCGTTCCTGCATGTATGATTTGTTTCAGAGGCAATCGATGAGCTTTGCAATTCTCTCTGTTGTACTCCACCGGCACACAGGATTGATTTGGCTTGCTGTGATCCAATGACATGGGATCTAATCTACTCATCTGCGCTCTCCACCTGAGCTAAGGACATCCTGCAGTGCAGGAGAGCGAAAAGAACAGTGGAGACAAAGAGAATCAAAGAGCGGTGCCTTGACCATGCTGACATTACAATATGTAAAGCAGAGGAAGCCACAGAAACCCTGGACACGGATAGGCACATGTACTCAAATGCTTGGAATAAGATATGAAATTAAATGCGCTAAACAATCAAAAACCACATGGTGAAAACTACATGCAAGCTACTATCAGAAAGTAAAGTTCATACATTTTGAGGCTTTTAACTTATTTATCTGGCTGCTAGATAAAAAATTGAAATGCTGTGGGGTAACAGGCCCTTGAAAGATCTATTAATTATGCAAATGTCTGTAATTGTGTGGGAAAATGTGAGCGGTCAGAGTATCTGTCCAGATGAGGAGTGTAAATGTTTTTTTCTCCACTTTTTCTTTCTCTACCTCTCATCTTTTTAGTCACTCACTTGTTTGTACTGGAGCAACACTAATGTCTTTACCTCGTTTCATCACTCTTTCTACTCTCATACTTCTACCTATCCACAGCAAACCATTACCATTTGTTCAGGTTTCCACAAGGTAGTAGAAAGCAACTTAATAGTTTTAATGAAAAGCTGGGTGAATTTAGTCAGGCAGCCTGTGGGGTCTTGACCTAGGAGGTTCTAAATCAGTCAGCGAGGCCTCACGGGTTGGCAACGTCCAAACTACTCCTGACACCGCTGCCAGTGTGTCTATAATACAGTTAAATGGCCTACTTATCGCTGGTGAGAAATACACAAGGAGTGTGTGTTCTGGCTCCATTTGTCAGGTGAATTCCACTTCATCTGTGGACAACAGGCTCTAAAGGCATTCAACACTGCAATGTCCACACAGCTTTACTGCTGAGGAATGGTAACCACTCAAATATTCATTCCTGTTGTGATAGATTAAAAACTGCCTCTTCAACTTCTCTCCCAGTGTAATACTGCTTCATTAGGCCTTAATGTGATAGTTCACCTAAAAAATACACACCCCCAAATCATTCCAAACCTTCTGTGGAAGGATTTGTGAAGAATAAGTCTATATAAGTCTCCAGTCTTCATTTATTGTAACTGCAAGTCAAGTAAGAATGAAACATGTACATTCATTAAAATATCTACTTTCAGGTTCAGGTTTGGGACAAAAATGTAAGTGCATGTGAAAGAGCAACAAGAACATTTCTCAAAATATCTACTTTTTGTTTCACAAATGAATGTAAGTACTAGGTTTGAAACTATGTACAGTACTCACAAGTCAGTCAGTCAAACAGGTTTGGAACAACATGAGTAAATAATTGAATTTCCACACTAAAATCAAAGCAATATATAACAGTATGTACTTCCAAGAAAATAACATTCTCCTGTCAACGTTCTGTTGTAACAATTGATTGATCGTTTTTGACAGTTGTTTGATGGAACATCAAAAAGAGATGTGACAGCTGGAAAGAGATGCTCCCTGTATTTGCACATCTTGCTCAGGAAGGCCGTACATCAAGTGGACCTGATGACAAATGTGGTGTGATGGGGCTTGTTTCCAATGCTCTAGAATGCAGAAGTACAGTTGTGGGTTGTTGGTAAGCCAGATCATACAATCTCTAGTAAGTGCTTCTTTTTTTATACATTAAATTATTTCTCTGCTGGTAATCATTTGTGTACGGTTAAACTGATTTTAACTGATGTGTGGCGGGAGTGTGTTCTCGCTGAAGTTGTCATACAGTCACTTTGATGAATCATCTGAATCAAATGAGGAACTAAAACAATCACCAGCCTCTACAGACCAAGAGCCTGTTGTTTGTACAGGAATTACAGAGTTATTTGAATTTAATTGTTAACGATTTGACAATACTGGAGCGTTACGATATTCAAACCTCATCTTGGAGTTGATCACATAGCATGACTATATTGCACCAGAGGTGATACTGAATGTCTGTCTCATTCTATTCTTTTAAGAACTCACTTTTTTTTTGTTTAAATGCTAAACTCTATATAGATAATGTAATCAAATCAGAAGCAAGGCTCAGCTCTTCCTAGATTCCATATTGTGCTGAAAACAGACAAACATGCTCATCACCTGCATGAAAAAAAGGAAAGAAACCCAATCTGTTACTCCTTCATTACTTTGCGGTTGGGGTAGCTTCATGTATTGTGGCCATGCAGGTTGCAGTAGAACAAATGTCTAAATAGACCGAATTTATAGGAATGTGAAGACACAAAAGCTTCCTTCGAACAGTTGTTTAGTTGGTGATTATTATGTATTCTTATATGAATACCATTTACTTTAGACCACCGAAGTAAAGGCTGCTAAAAATTCAGGAATAAATTACATTTGAAAATATATTAAAACACAAAAATGCTATATTATTCCACAATATTTATTTTATTTAAAATATTTTATAGATATATTACAGCATTGGTAAATAATCTAATTGGAAATCATCATCAAGAAAGAGGTAAATGCCAAGACAGATCATGAAAAAGTTATACTAAGTTATACTAAAAGTTATACTTTGTCATTGACCCCATAAAAAAAAAAAAAAAAAAAAAAAAAATGAATAAAGTCTGCAGATGTCTTAAAAATATTCTTTATTGACATCAGTGGATCCACAAATAATATTTACCATCCATGGAACCTTTTAATTCCACAAAATGTTGTTTCCAATGAGAAAAAAAAGTTTCTTTAGATTATTCAAATGCTATTCACACTAAGAAAAAAAAAGTTATTTTAAGAACTGTTAATTGAAAAGTTCTTTAGGGAAACCTTTAGGAAAAAGAACTGGGTTCTTCTATGGCATCGCTGTGAAAACCCCCTTTTGGAACCTTGAGTGTACATCAATGCATTATACACTAGAATTTATTACAATGTCAAAACAAAATGTTGCCAGACTACTGCATATCCACATTTGACTCTGGTCTTTTCCAGAAGCACACTTGCACTGCTGCTGATCTTTTGCAAAGCTTGCTATTTCAGCAAGGGGACTCATAGATTGCGGTGCTCAGACGTCAAGCACTCTGATGCAGTGTGTCTAGCTGTTAAGCTCAGGGCTCTGCTGAGATGCTGCTGATGCCCTGCTCAATATTCTGGATGTTGCCAGTAGGTTGGAGCCGGCTGGGTCCTAGAGACCTGGCTGAGAGCTGCAGGCTCTGGCTCTGGGCCTTTGGCGTGGGCCTCTATGGGTGCTAGCGTAGCCTGGCTAAACGAGGCCCAGTGCTCCTCATTACCACCCTAGTTCACCCACACAGCATGTACAAGACGGACCGAGCCTCATCCACACAAGCCTGCCGTGTCTGGCTGGACATAGGGTTCCCTTGACAGTTACGAGATCCAGTTGTCGTTATTGGAGATGTCGTGGACTAATGAGCCATGCAAAGAGAGGGATTGGGGTCTAGATGTGGGGTTGAGTGTTTTGGTGAGTCAGTGAGATGAGTAAGGGTTAGTGGGAAGAACAGAGGAGGGCATGCTGGGTTAAAACTCCTCCTCACAGTTGGAAAAAGAAGATAAGAGCAAAGCTTGACTCAGTCCCTTGTTGCAGCTACTGACTATCAGCGTACACAGAAAAAAGAGCCAACTGAAATGTTCATTAACATATTCTTTTTTTCTCATAGAAATAGTTGAGCCAAAATCATTTACTCACCCATTTTCTCATCTTACTGGAATAAAAAAAGGCAGAATATTAATGCTGCTATTAGCAATACGATGGAAATGAATAGAAATCTATTTAAGACATTGATCATTTCTGTTATTTGCATATGGGTATATTAAAATTTAGCATGTTGCAACAGGTTACAGAACACTCTAACCATTTATCATCAATCATTTTTGGGGCTTCAAACTTACAGTACAAAACTTGAATACAGAACACAATGGTATTTTGATTTACCTATATTGTAAAAGCTTTAGAGCTCTAAGCCACCATTTAGGCTCATTGTGTGGAAAACAGCAAAATCAACTTCATTTGTGTTTCAAGACAATACAAGTTCAAAATAATACAATTTTGGAGAAGCATGAATGTGAATGAAGACAGATGAATCTCCTTTAACCGAGGACAATAGCAGGTTGTGTTGTGAGGCACATTTCATGAGCACCAAATCAGCATAGTTGAATGATTTCTGAAGGACACCAAAGACTGAAGTAATGGCTACTGGGTGGGGATTACATTTTAAAATACTGCATATTAAAATTGATCAAATAAATAATAAAATATGTCCTTCAAAAATATGAGTAAAAAAATCTGATCCCATTGCACTGTGGCAAGAAACATATCTACTGAACAATATAGAACATTTCCTGTTAGCTTATCTTTGTATAATAAAAACTGCTCATCCTAAAGCCTTTCAATATTTTACAATCATTTAATGACTTTGACAATCTTTATACATTATGTTGTTGAAAAATACTCCAGGTTAATGAACTATTCATATGTGTTGAAAGACTAATCTTATAGCTCCTAAATGAGCAGGTGATTCATTTGACGTGTTTTAATACAGTTGCTATCAGTAATATTACAAGTTACGCCGGAGCCTCTGGGCCAAACAAATCCATCTCACTCTGTCCCTGTGTATCTGTGCATGTGCATTTACTTATAAGGTACCATTATGACACTTAATTTGTGCCTCCCACTGGTGTCTAGGGTCTTGAATCCAGACAGTCTCTCACGTCCCTGCAGCAGTGCAGCCTGTTCTGCGCAGGGTTATTCACTGAGCTCATCACAGGGGACATGCTGACGAGGCGGACCTGTCCAATCAATGAGGCCTTTAGGCAGTTCACCCCTATCTCACTTTCTGCTGTCTTCACTAAACACACGGTAATGTGCACTGACCCATCAAGCTTTTTACTAAGGATGAACAAAACAAATTTTTCAAACTAACACTTTTCAATGTAATATTTGCCCGGCCTCAAAATTAATACATTTTCTTAAAGTGCATTACAACGATATGGTGCCAAAATTTACTTTAAATTTACTTTAGCATTTAAACCAATACTTTTTAGTTTGTTATTATTTATTCAAAATAAATATCATCGTTATTAACATATCATTATTGTAATATATGTGCATGCCTATTGGGAACTGTCTAACAGCTCAAGCACAGTACAATGTCAGAAAGAAAGAAAGAAAGAAAGAAAGAAAGAAAGAAAGAAAGAAAGAAATAAACTGTGGCGAATGGGGCGGGGCCGAGAGCCGTGGGAACGGAGCGAGGCCAGTGGAGTGTTTGGAAAAGAGCGACACCTGCTCGACCCACCAGCCTCGAGTCCCACGGAGGAGATGGAAGGATATAAAACAGGAGCGACGACAGTGAAGGACGAGATAGAGCCAGTCCTGGATTTTATTTTATGTTTTGATTTTGTTTGTGCACGGCAGTTGTCCGTGAGGGGCTGCCGCGCTGTGTTGTGTTTATTTTGATTATTAAAGTCATTTTGATTGTCTGCCGGTTTCCGCCTCCTTCTTCCCGTAATTAAGAAGTTGTTATGCGTTACAGAAAGATCACGACAGAACGCTAGATAGAAAGATATACATAATTATAGAAAGATCGACAGATCAATGATATTACGATATTACGATAGATAGATAGATAGATAGATAGATAGATAGATAGATAGATAGATAGATCTCATTTAAAAAAAAAAAAAACAGTATATTGTCAGAATGATGACCTTTCAAATCAACTAGTCATTTATCAACTGGCTAGCCTATCATCGGGACCCATCCCTACTCACTATCTGGCTGTTATTTTCTGATGATGTTCTGGACTGACAGATGCTTCTGCAGCTCTCGTCTAGTAATGATGTTTGCTGTGGGAGCTTCCAGGGTGCTTTAGGGGTAATTGGAAGGGATGAGGTGGGCCGTTAATGGCTGTTTGTCAGAACTACACACCAATTACAAGATGAATGGGTGACACATGAGACACAAGCCCTTCTCACAGGGTCTGCATGTGGAAGGCCAAGTACAGGTCTCTTTCGTGAGGATAGCTGGCAATCAGTTAGAGACTCATCCATCAGTAGCAAAGGGGTTAATTGAATTCACAGCCCACAGAACAAGGACAACCAATGAATCATTTAAGGCGTATCAAACGACCATTCCATGAATGTTATATGCAAAGGGTGTCGAAAACGAATGCATATACCGGTGCATGACAGAACCTTTGTTTTCAATGAGACTATGCCTTCATTTGAGATAAAGAGGACTCCGATATTCCACATTTACAAGCCCAGTACGTCGACACCTTCCTCGGCCAACATCATCCATGAATTCTTTACTACCACATAAAATGTTCAAATTGAAAAGCTATACAGGAGGTCTTTGATCCCTGAGGCAGGTTTCAGGAAAACAAAGAAAAACAGCTTCTCTTCTGTGCCAAGCCCACAAATCCCTGTCTGAGTAACCGGTGGAGTGTGACAGCGCTCTTATAATTGCTGAAATGCCAATAAATCCTTACATTGCTTTATTTCCAGAGGGAATTAAATGGGATACCGTCCTGTCTGTCCGACGGAAAAAGTGCAACGCTTTCTTATTTCAGCGCACCTCACAAACTTTTACGGCTCTCTCTCTCTCACACAATAGCCCTCAGGTGGAGGAATAACATGCGCTGTTAGATATTGTCTTCAACATCCTCTCAGCATCTCTTTATGCATTCTCTCCAGAGGAGATAAAAAGATTTCATTTCCGAGTGTTCTGTTCTTCAGCTCACTAAATTAACCCTTGCTCCGCTCATCCATGTGGCTTCTCTATGAGTTCTTCTGCCTCCCGCAGTGTCTTTCCTTCCTTTTGTTACTCATCTTCTGGAGCATTTGTGGTGTCATGATTTGCTTTTGTCTTGCGGTCTTGTTTTCGTCAAGGTCTCCAGAGCCTGCATCATAATTGTATCTTTCAAACATCCACATTCTCTCAAACTGAAGAGCATTAAAGGGTTAGTTCACCCAATAATCAAAATTGTGTCATTATTAACTCACCCTCATGTCGTTCCAAACCCGTGAGACCTCCGTTCATCTTCGGAACACAGTTTAAGATGTTTTAGATTTAGTCCAAGAAGTCTCTGTCCTTCCATTGAAACTGTGTGTACGGTATACTGTCTGTTGTGAGATTTCACAACACTGCAGTTTAGATATATACGGTTTGCTTGAAGAAGAAGGCTTGAATCAAGGGCAATCATCGCCAATTACGTCATTACGTCGAGCGCAAAAGAACCGGTGAATTGTTTTCTTCAACCGGTTTATTGAATTGAACGGTCCAAAATAAGTACTGGGCCAGCACCACATCACTCTCCTTCTTGGTCAAATAGCCCTTGATGCCTTCAGTGTGACTTCATAGTCATGAAAATAAAGAAAACTCTTTGAATGTGAAGGTGTGTCCAAACTTTTGGTCTGTACTGTATATATAAATACAATATATAACAGTACAGTAAAAATAAATTGTGAAGACTTGCCCTTTTTTTTATGTATTCACTATTAATGAGCATTGATGCTTCATGAAATCACCATAGAGTGAGCCATATGTTTTCATAAACTAAATTCAAAGTCTTCTAAAGTACAAGCATTGTGCATTGTGCAAGAAAAAAAAAAAAACAACAACAACTTTTCATTCAGCATTCGTATTTACTTTAAAATTAGCATTTCTTTCTGGCTACTATACATAGGTTTCTGTGTTAGTTATTAGTACTTCTGATTGGGTTGAGGCTAGGATTTTGCACATTTGAAGTGAAAGTGCTTGATGAATATATATATATATATATATATATATATATATATATATATATATATATATATATATATATATATATATATATATATATATATATATATATACATACTATGAGCAGTGTTTGGAATAACGCCGTTTAAAAGAGTAACAACGTTATTTTTTCAGTAACGGGGTAATCTAACTAATTACTTTTCCCGTCGTTACAATGCCGTTAACATTACTGGACGTAAAATGCGGTGTGTTACTATGCAATGCATTGACTTATCCGAACGCACCCCTGGCACACTGCGAGTAAGGAGGTGGGTTAATAACGAGATAAGCAATTATGATTGGTTAAGGCAGAGTCATGTGTTTCATGATAGCCAATCAGAGCCAGTGTTTTTATGCCAGCAGCGCCAAACACACACACGCGTTTAATGCACAAAAAAAGAAGATAAAGTCACACTGCTGAACAACGTTAGGATGAGTAAATGATGACAGACTTTTCTTTTTTTGGGTTTCCACTACTCTTTTAATGAGAAACTGTTTTAGTTTTCTATAAGAACTGTTCATTTTTCACAGATAGTGAGGCTTGTGAACACACACACATTCTCTCTTCCTCTCTCTGACTATCATGCTTTCTGACCCTCGTCAGCAGGAGGGCCGTCACTGTGGCAGAGCACCCAGTGCACTAATCTTTCCTGGAAATGCAGAGGAGCGATTGGCCTCCCAACTCAGCCAATCTATCCTTGGATCTGGGCCAGTACCCCACTCTCTTTTAAAGCCATCCCCCCTCATGAGCAGGTGGCACATGGTACCTTCAGAATATTCCGGTCACGTTCCTTCTTCCTGCCTGAGGACTGCTATATACTTTCAGTCTCTCCCTGTCTCATTCCCTCTGTGCATTGTTCTCCTGACATGTGAGAAATACAAATATAAGAATGCATTTAAAAATAAATTTTGCATGCATACATATATATATATATATATGTCCAAATAATGAAAACCAACGTGGTCCAAAACAGCCTCAAACTCATTGTTCCACAAAACAAAGTCATGCAGGTTTGGAACGACATGAAAAAGGGTAAACGATGACAGCATTTTCAATTTGGGTGAATTATCCCTTTAAGAAAACCACTTTGGATTCTCAGTCACTGGCTTATTCCACAATACTGTTTTAAAAAGCGCTAGAGGGAATCTTCTCTGCCTGTTACCATCAAACATTACAATGCCGCCTCCTCCTCCTCCTCCTCCTCCTCCTCCTGCCAGGCCCACCCTCAGTTAGTAGAAACATTATCCATTTTTACTCACTCTTGGATTTAGTAAGGTTACCGCCTAAAGCACTCATCTATCTAGGTTATATGTTTTGATGCATTCTGTGCTTTGTTTTGCACTGTTTATTGTAACTGCTCTGTATCGGAGTTTTTACGTAGTTGAGGTTCATGCATTCTATATTTGATGTCACTGCTGTTTCGCACCTGCATTTTCCCCTGAGGGTTCAGCAAACAGTTCTCTAGCAATCTATCTATTTATTTAAAAATGCACCGAGCCAGTAAGAGATGGAAAACTACATGGAGATGCACATACTGTACACACTAAATGACCCCCTCTCTCCCTCTCTTGCTTTTGCACACATAAAACTTATCAAATCCATGCCAAAATAATTACCTCATGTTCACCCACACAACATATCCCTACTTGCTTCTGTTCCAAGAGAGATGTGAACCCCGGGGAGATAAAGTACACACATCAAAAAGTGAGCACTTGAAAAAAAAAAGTCTGTTTTTTTGCAGTGCCTTCAGACACAAAACATGCTCATCTCTTAAATCCACGGCCTCAATTACTTGACCTGCAAAACAAACCCAGAACAAAGTGAAAAACAATCATTTATTTGTCTAAGGGTTCACACAATTAAAAGAGTCATTTCTCAAGACTTCAAAGGAAACAGATACTCTCATAACAGACATAACGTCTGAAGCAAATTTAAAACAAACATGCAGAATAAAGCTGTCGATGCCAACTAATTAAAAAATGCTCTGATTATTTTTCAAAAGCTCTCAGATTTCATCAAAAATGTTTTAATTTGTGCTCCAAAGATGAACAAAGGTCTTATGGATTTGGAATGACATGAGGGTGAGTATTAAATGACACGATTTTCATTTTTGGGTGAACTAGCCTATGCCTTTAATTAAAGAGACACGATAACAGACAAAAGGCAAAGTGAGTAAATGTGTGCAATGTTTGAGGCTGAGTTTTAGACTTTGTTCTGAATAACAACGGCATTAAATTGCCTCTAAATGCCAACATGAGCCCAGCTACCACAATCTGTTCACACATACAGATTCACTTGTCACATTCATCTGTACCATTAGCACTGAACAGGCACAGATGAATGACGGCTGTGGCATGTGTCGTCTGCCCATGTACAGTGTTGTGGTGTAATCCTTCGGTCCTGCCCACTGTGGTGCCAGAACTGACACATACCCTCTGTGTTTAGGATATACACCCTGCCACTAGCAATATCCACAGGCTCTGCATGCACACAAACAAACACGGATGTCCTTCACCCATCTCTGCTCTAGTTTACAGTTTGCAATCACTTGCATAGGACTGTGCAATTCTGACACAATTAAATTACATCCCCACTATAAAGAAATAAACCATCCTGTTTCGATATAGGATAACACACTGAAATAGCTGCATATTTGCAATGCCAAAGTGTTGGAAACTACAATGTAAGTAGTATATAAGTATTTATTATACTGCCTAATTGAAAAAGCAAAATAAAAGAGTTGAGTAGGGCT
This sequence comes from Carassius auratus, assembly GCF_003368295.1. NCBI lineage: Eukaryota > Metazoa > Chordata > Actinopteri > Cypriniformes > Cyprinidae > Carassius > Carassius auratus. The sequence goes on along the minus strand of NC_039261.1, from coordinate 9,844,261 downwards.
GTCCGTTAATAAAGAAATAGTCTAATGCAAGAACAATTCATTTGTGCACTGCTTGCCATTGGTGAATTTTGGCAGGGCAGGCTGCCTGTAGTAGCTTAAGGGTAACATGATTACAAGTTTTTGTATGTTTGTTTTTTTATTAAATTAATTATTTGTAATTAATCTGTGTGCAAATGCAAATAAGTGCAAGCCCAATTTAAAATACTTGTAAAAAAATACATGAAAATAATTGCGCTAAGAAAATCAGCATAAAAAAGAAAAAAGAAAAACCTTATTAATAACTATACTATTTTACTATCTGCAGGTATGCATGTATTTATATATTTTGAAGAACATGTTGACCACTATAATTAGATTGTAAAAATGGTCAAACGAATCATATTTCTCTACAAATCCACTAAAGAAACAAGTTTATTCTATAAAGTCACTTAGCTTAAAAGCATTTGCTAAATGAATGTAAATGTAAATGAATAATCACACAGCCACACAAACACATGCCAGTGATGGAAATGTTTCATAAAATGAGCACAACAGTGAAACAGACCTCAAAACAAGCACCAAAAACAGTTGTGAGCTCAGCGTTTGAAGATATTTCTGCCTCTGTCATTACTTCACAGTAAATTAGCCAAACCCTGGGAACAGAGGCCAAATCCACCTCCATCTTTCTTTTTTTTTTATTCTGTAGTCGTGATATGGTATATATATTTTTTTTTAATTTTTTATAGCAAGCCCGTGCTGCTCTGTGTGCTGTCTCCGAAGATGCTGTCTTTTTCTTTCCCTTCACCCTGCGGGGGCGGAAATGCTCAGGGAGCCTATTTTCTTTTTCTTTTCTTTTTTTTTTTTTCCCTGGCTATGCTGTCGCCTCACCCTGCTTTCACATTAGAAATCACTCTATTAAAGTGGACTTTTACAGGACATTAGAAGACAAGGATTTCAGGTATACTTCTCTAGTGATACTGACCCCAGCTCCAATTTACATTACTAAATTCAATTAAGAGCTGATGCCTGGTGAGCAAGCACTGGAGGCACTGGAGATGGTAAGGCCACCTGCGGTCTCACAGACAGGATTATTATCCTTGAAGTTTTATAAAAGGGGTAAATGAACAAATCATGTTGAGCGAATTATCATAATTTCTCCTGTAGATCATATCCTGATTCTGTGGGTTGTAAAGCTGACAGTGGTCTTAAAAACGTCTCTCTATACTCGATTTGTGTTTCAACCTCAAAAGTCTTCAAGTTCAGTCATATTAAAGGAAGAGTTCAGGCAAAAATCTACATTTCTGTCATATTTCAGTCATCTCTCTCTCTCTCTCTCTCTCTCTCTCTCTGTGTGTGTGAAACACAAAAAGAGTTTTCAATGCTATCTAAATGATTAGTGACCGCTGCAAACAACCAATATTTATTTCATGTTTCACATGTTCTCAGCAGACTTGCAATATAGTGATATGGAGCACTTACTGCATATATAAGTCATATGGAACACTTTGTTTTTTCATTTTTCCGAGTTTAATATCCTCAGGTTCACCTCCACTTTTATTTAATAGAAAGGTGCAGCCCAAACTGTTTCTAAACTTTTCCTTTTTTATTTTGCTGAAGAACTAAAGTCAAACAGGTTGAGTAAGGGGGAGTAAATGATGCTCCAAGGTAATTATAGTTAACTGAAACTAAAATCGAAAAAGAGAACTAATGACTAAAACAACATAATAAAAAAATGCTACTTGAAATAAAACATAAATAAATAAATATCTCAATGACGCTAAAATAACATTGGCTGATTATGACTATACAATCTAAGCGCATAACTCTGACAAACAATGTAAAAGAAAACAGCCCTCCTTTTTCTTGTTTTCTCTCTCTATTTTTTTCCACAGAGGAAGAACAAACAGCACCTGTTCATTATATTAAAAGCTTCTGCTATGTAGCTCTTGTTCTGTACTGAGGATATAAAGGAGTCTTTCAGAGAGGGAGAAATTATTTTTTCTCTGATATCTCTAAGAACCATAATGTACCTCAGCTCAAGCACTACCATTAAATAAAATAAGAGCTAAAAAAAAACCTGTCCTACTTTCATAGAGCCTCCACATTTATGAACATTTGAATGGCTATTAAAACATTTCAATGCCTATTAATTACTCTATTTATATGCGTGGGCTGAATATGATGTGGTCATTACTAGTAGCTTTATTTTTAATAGAAAACAATATATATATGCGCATGCGCTGCTAATAGCGCCGAGCTCGGGCGCTACTGTGGAGGGAGGAGCTTCAGTGAACGAGAAATATAAGCTTAGTAGCAACGTACCTTCTGTGATGTCCCTGATGCGCGGGTCGGGGTGGGTAAAGAAATGTAACTTTATTTGCGGGCTGGGGCGGGCCAAATTATTTCATAAACGCAGGACCCGCGGGTTGAAAAAAAAAAAAACCCGACTATAGGCTGCACGTGTGAGCACAAGTGATACTGTGGCCGCCAGTCCATGGCTGGTAGAAAAATATGACGCTCAATAAAGATGACGCTCATTTTTTTCTCCTCTGAAAGAAAAGGTTGCACAACTGACAAAAATTCTGAATAAGTTAAAATATCTGAGATATTGCTGCTAAATTTTATTTGCTTTTTTTTACTTGAATGCCATTGCTGAAATTGATATTATTTATCTTTTGACATTTAATCTTCTGAGTTCAGAAACATTGTTTAATATAATCGCTGTTCATATTTTTTATTCAAAGTTCAGAATCAAGATAAATGTATTATTTTTATGTTTCTTATGATAACTGAGATAATGCTGCTAAATGTATTTTTTCTTTACCTTGAATGTCATTGCTCTATTTTATTTTTTATATTTCATATTTTGTTCAAATGTTTAATATATCTGCTGTTCATATGTTCATTTATTAGTGTGTTATATGATTAGAATGTTGTCCCGGTTTTAAAATAAAAATAATATATATAACGTGATGCTTTTCCATGGTGGCAGTGAAAATAGTTTGTGCAATGAATTTACTTAATAAAATTACTTTTATTTAAAAGATAAAGAAAATACATGGTCAGATTTTTAAATAAGCATATAACCTTCCATTGATAATAATCTATAACAGACTCAAGAAACATACTGAATTTTAAATTGAAAGTGTTTATGTGACATACTGTACAGTATCTGCAAAGCTACAGTGTGCACAAGCAAATATTAGCACAGTGTTGAGAGGAAGGGAGTTGTGCATTTGATATTATGATAAATAGCCCTGTCTGTCAAGAGTAGCAGTGGCTAGCAAACAAATTGGAGGGAAAATTTCACTTAACGTCAGTGCAGATGAACATAAATGAGGCCCATGGACATGGCCCCCTGGACCCTCGCCTCTGAAGGACATGGGCCGCTCCGGCCCTGCCAGGGTGTTCCTGTGACAGACAGTCCAGATATAGGAGGTTCTGGAGTCTGGCAGCTTAGAGAATGCTGGCACAATTCAGCCAAAGATGGACAAAAAAAAATGAGTTTGTGTGGGCTGAGGGTTGAGGCGGGGTGTTGACAGGACATGGATATGTGTGTGGGAGTGTATGTCAGAGAGGCAGTTGAACAGAAAATGAAACGACCGGCTATCACATCAATCGTAACCTGTTTGCATGCTAACCTGACCCTAGAATGAGTTCTGCAGTCTGTCAATCCATTTGTCATTTTGTTGCTAAATCACTCAAGATTGATGTTACCTTCCCTCTCCGTCTCTCTCTCTCTTTCCCTTTCGATGTCTTTGTCTTGCTACCTCACTGGCTCTAACTCTGTTCCAAAACCTCCATCGGCAGCATTTAAGGCACTCCTGACGTGAAATCTAATCCAAAAGGTAGGCAACTTAATTATGTTTAATTATGCAAGATATCTTGTTTTAGCCCAGCTCTAGGCAGCATTAAATGTACCTTTCGAGAAGGCAATTTCAGAATGAAGTAGGAGTGGAAAAATATACATGATGCCAAACGAGGAGAGAACAGTCTTGGTTATGAAGCTACTTCATTAAAACACCTAATTAAAACTCAATTATATTTCATTTAATTCAAACATTCAAATCATCCAGTAGTGAATACTAACAATATTGTTACGTTTTAACCCAATATTTTGATGTTCTGTGGATCATGCTTTTAGTCTAACAACATATTAATGCCAACTCAATGAAAATCAATATTGTGTTTGACCTTCCAGGGCTAAACCCATTTCAAGGAAAGTCAGTTTACTTAGCGGCCATATTTGCAACTTCGGGCAGTGCATTTTCATTACCCTTCAAACTGCGCAAATTGAAAATATGCCCAATAGAAACACGCTAATTCTGCAAAAACTATGCTATATTGAAAAAAAAAAAAAAAAAGGTTGAATAAGTTGGTTCTTCCGGCAATTTGAAAAAGAAATATTTAGCAAAACTGCAATTGAAACATTTTTATTTTATTTTTTGCATTTGCAGGTCACCTGGCATATGTGAAAATCATGTGATCATTCTTTAATGTAATATAACCTCCAAAAAACACCTCATACGTCGCTGCACTCAAGTATAAGAGGCTTTTATCTGCCATTAATGCTTGGATAACCCCACATTTACACTGCACATGCCTGCGGCTCATTATGGCTTTGATGTGGCCAATCTACTAACATGTGATATGCATAAATCTACTAACATCCGTCACCATGACTTATCGCAAGAAGAAAAAATTATGTTTTAGTCATATAGCATGGGTTAATGGAAACACATTTCTAAAATATTGCAAATCTGTAACAAAAATACAGCTACTGACTGTTTCAGTGAGAACTAAGTGGCAGTTGGGTATTTGATTAGATGGAGAACAATTCAAACCAAGGACTATAATGATAGCATTCTAATGCAGTTATTAATGGAGTTATTAGAAAGAGAGCGAGAGCGACAGAGACACACAAAGAGAGAAAGGGCTTGTGTGAATTAGGCTAACTTACCTCTTTGCGTCTCTAAACAGCACAGTTTCCTCGCTAGTGAGAAATGTCACGTGTAGCCTTTAAGTTGCTACACTATATATGCTAACTGTAACTGATAAAATCTTCAGGGCAGCACTAACAACACCTTTTGTGCAAACTGCGTGACCGTTATTACAGCTTTACTATGCGAAGTTATATGGAACTGTAATGCGGTCAGGACATCTGCCTGGAACTACGTTCGCCGTGCGTTTCCCAGAAAACAATTGCACACCTCAGAACGTTCGTCGACCAATCAGATTCAAGCATTCAACGCGACTGCATACAATTTATTAAAATAGATGTTTAATTACATAAAGTACAAGCTGATCTCAAAATGCACCCATAATTTTTTTGGGATTTAGTGTTTTTCAGTTGAATAAAATACTACTCTCCCTATATATTTTATTCTCAAGGATTTCTTAAAAAAAAAAAAAAAGGTCTATAAATCTCGTCTCGTTCTCGTGAACTCACTCGCATGTCCCGTCTCATGGGATAAGTGTCTCGTCACACCTCTACCGTTAACATATTCTCACTGAAAAACAAAAGCTATTTGAATAAGAATAATAATAACAGAAAAGGAAAAAGGTAATGATAAACCACCCACCTTTTCTCTAAATCAATCTCCTAGCATTGTTTCTCTGTGTCTATGACAGTCAGCGTGACTTCATGCATCTGAAACCTATTTAAAGTGCTGTAATGGTGAAAAACAGACTGCAATGTGTTAGCAACATGTCTCCAGGTGTAATGAGGGTGTTGAGGATCTCGCTGTGAGCATCAGAATAACATCAGATAAACAGCTCCTGTCACTCTGGCACCTGACAAATGACTCCACGCTCTGCTGGAACACTGATGGCTTTTACACAGACTCAGTAAATCGGCACTGGTGTCAGACATCAAGATGGAAGAACGTCATTGGCTGAAGGATCCGGGGGATTTTGCAAATCAAAATTAGGAAGCTATATAGAAATAATGATCGTGTCGAAGCTGTGGCCCAGTGATTAGCATACATTGAGCGGTGATGCACGCATGAGCGATAGTTTTGAAAATAAAAAGTGATAAATATCTAATAAATAAATAAAAATAATAAAGAGCATAACTGTGTAGATAGCATAACATAACATAATAAAATTGGATGTGTGTCTTATCCGCTTCGTGCATCAGGTTTTAGAGTTGTAAATCAAAGAAATAAAAAGGGAAATCACTCACTACTCTGCTTGCTGATTAACTTTTATAGCTTGAAATAAAGATTAATCAATATTCAATATAGTTCATGCACATAGAGTTTATAGTTTATAAGACTGTTTTAATTTCACTTAAAGGAAAGCTGTTATATTTTTCAAATGTATATGTTCTTCATTGTTAAATATTCAATTATATTTTTAGTTATTGCATAGCTTTTAATTATACTGTTATGTTGAATAGCTATAAAGGACAGTTATTTTAGGTTTGAAAAAATAAAGAAAATTAAATAAAGTACATAATTGTGTAGTTCTGTGAGGTATACACAAATATACAATGTAACGTAATATAATAATATTATATAAAATATACAAATCAAAAATATAAATATAATTCAGTATAATTGTAGAATAGATTTCTAAACAAAAATACATAGATCAATTATAGATTTCTTTTTATTATTATTATTTTTCTTCCCTGGACATGAATGTCAAAATATTTTAGGAAAAGGCCCATAAGAGTCATTAAAACTGTGCCCCATTTTGGGGTAGAGAAGAGTATGAAATGTTTTATTTGTCTCTTTCATCACACACACATGAAATACTGTAACTATTCTTAAAAAAGTAAAGTAATAAAAAAATGTGTCTACCCACCAGTTCAGCAACTAAACTGTCATACAGTATCACACAGAGATAAAACTGTGATTCCTTTCAAAACATGACAACAGAAAACACACAAACAGAGAACGGTCGGTCTAACTGTAAAAACAAACAAACAAAAAAAAAAAAAAAAAACTAGGACTACCATTGTGTAAGACAAAACCATGCCCATGCTCTGTTTTTCTGCTTCAGTCTCCCTTTCCTCTTCTACCTCTCACATCTGTCTCCCATGGCTCTCATAGACATATTCCTGCTCATGGACACTGTCTAAAGGTCCCAGCGGACTACAGTACCCTCTGAGAGTTGTCCCTGTCCCCCTTGTCACCAATTTATGTCTGCGGGCTGACACTGGCGTGCATTGGGAGCAGGCCTATATCCCCCCAAGCACCATGCCTCAGTCTCATTTAGGATTTCACATTTCTCTGTGCTTACAGCATTGAGGGAAGAACATGACCTAGACAAAGACACACCAACAAAGGGAAAAAAGGGATAGAGGGAAAATGAACACTGCTATATTGTCTAAATATCAAACAAAAAGAAAACAGACCACCACTTCAATTAATCTGAAATGTTTGGGTTCAGATGGGGTTGATCAGTATTCCAATTTTCTTGCCATAAGAGTACCAGAAAAAGTGGCTTGCCAATATATTTCAAGTTTTACAATAGCTTTCAGTAAAGCAAAGATTTACTTCTAGAATAGCTCTCCTTGTTCATGACAGAAAAGCCAAGATTTAAAATTTGACAACTTCTCATTCTTTAGATCCAATAAATTGGCCGATCTTGTATGAATGATTCAATCAAATGGGAATGGTTCGTTCAAATCACAGTGTTTCATTCTGAAGGCTGTGCCCTCTGAAGGTTGCATATGTCATTGAAGTTATCTCATTTTAGAAAAGTAACCACTATAAAACTGATTGTTATTCCTTGTCAGGTGCAAATTACTGTATGTTTTTTCTTTCTTTCTTTCTTTCTTTCTCTTCTGATATGTATGCAGCTGACAAGAAATCAGACAAAGAGACTGATTCAATCCGGATGCAGTGGTTAACAGCTCACTTGAAGATTTTCCATTTTTAGTAATTTGCATCTATTTCTTGTACAGTTAGTTAGTGTTGTCATATGACAACAGAAATTCTAGAATATAACACATGGGCTGTATGGACCAAATTTACATCTCATTTGAAGCTTGAAAGCTTTCACTTTTCTATGTAACACAAAAAGAAAATCAAGTAAAAGAAGCTAATATAGATCCATTAAAATGCAAATAAGATGTCTAGGTGGAGGAGACTGAATGGCACATAACTGTGACTCTATGAATTCACCGGAGAGCATGACTGACGCTATGGAATCATGCAAACCCCCAGTCAACATGCCTTCTCTATTCATCTGTCACCCTCTCTACCATTAACACCAATTTCAAGTATGATGCATTATATCCTACGCATCACATCCTACACCACATGCTCCAGGCAGTTACCTGAACTTACTCAATTGTCCACTTTCCCAGATGCATTGTAGGAAGCTACGGTGTAACACGAAGAGTTGGCAAGCATTGACAATGGATGTCTTACGGCGACGGGAGAGGTTTGGGGAAATTGAGATCTCTGGGGCGTTTGGTAGCATGATGTCCTCGTACATCTTCTTGCTTATAATTTTCCACACCTGCATCATTACAACCCAAATGGCAGTGGAGTAATGGAGAGAAGCAAGATGAGATGTTCAAGGGGACACAAGGGCTTTGTGTGTGTGTGTGTGTGTGTGTGTGTGTGTGCGTGTGTGTGCGTGTGTTACCTGAACCCAAAATACCTTGCTCTCCTCTTTCTTCTCAACTTTTCTGAAAGTCAAAAATCTGCTCACCCTCATTCAGAGAGTAAAGAGAATGATCTCTAGGGCTTTGGTGCACCATTGCTTCTCTTTCTAGAATGTTGTACCATCCCTACCCTGTTTTTCAACTCCTATGGGCAGGGACTCTGGGGAGGGATGTGGTTTCGGGTTTTCCGAAGTTAACAGAAACACACGGGACAGGCCTAGCCATTCTAATGAAGCCATCTCCCAATTGTCTTTCCAGACATGTAGTGCAGCTGCCATGTGGGATGTGATCAATTCTTTTATCATTCCCCCAAGAAGGCCTTAAGATAGACAGCATGAGGCTATAAGTATTGATTAAGCCACAGGGTAGACACTCAGACACATAGTAACAAGCTGAAGGTTGCTGAATACCGAACTCTCAACCGTAACGAGACATTGTTAAGGGACAACCCATTATATATCAGTAACTGTGCTGGTACCAACCTACCCACTATAATCCAGAGGGATCCAATTTGTATCACGCCGAGAGTTTCAACATGCCAATTTCACCTGGTTTAGTATGATTTTTATAGATTGACAATATCAATTTGGCTATCTCACAGAAGATTTAATTCTTATATAACTCTAACCAGAGAGAAAAGCACAAGAGGGTTCGTTGTAAAGTAGAAGATGACTATGCCACTCAATATAGTCTCAGAACATTGCTTTTCTAAAACACTCTTCTAGCAGATGTAATGCAATCTGAACTGTAAATAGCCAGACTATATATAAAATGCATATACACAAACAACTTGTATACCTGTATGTGGGTGTTTCTTTAACTTCAGGCAATTTTAAACACCATTAACTTTTTTTTTTTTTTACTCAAAACATTTTACTAATTGTATTTTAATAGTTTAAAGGGTGAAATATAGTAAATCATAAATAAGTATTTGTTAATTGATTTGATCAAATAATCAACAGTGCCAATTACAATAATGCTTGAGATCATAAACATAAAATAATCACTAGAAAAAGTTTTTAGTATGTCCATCATGATGTACCTTTCAATTCACAGGTTTTTTTATTTTTTTTTTCTAAAACACATTAAAGTAATTTCCATTAGTGCAATTTCTTTCACATATTTGAGATGTTGTGCATGTTCATGACTTTCAAAAAAATAAATAATAATAATAATAATAATAATAATAATTACATTAATCTGATGTATGTGTACCTTTTGTGTACAATTTTGGGTAGCAGACAAATTAAATAAATTAGTGACATTTTGAAAGGCATGTTTTTAGATACAGGATCACAAATGTCTATAGCCTAAGAAACACCTATATACACAAATAGGCATTTTTTTACTGAAGTCAACACGAGTATATACTCCGACACTGAAGGTCCCTGCTATTGTACCAAATAACAAAACCACATTAAAGTCAAGACAAGTAATCCCACCCCCTGGCTACTACTCCATCAGTATAGCGAACACTATTAAATAATGTCTTAAGAAGTCCTACTGAGCACACACCTCACTGCCTGAATGAATAAGTTACTTAGCAAACTCCCAACTTTATCACCTATTTCAAGGGCAGACCCTCTGGAGCAACCTGAGATTAAGAGTAAATGACAATGGTGATGGTTTATTACCTTTTTTTTTTTTTTTACAGTGATAAAATCCAAATCCTGGTGATAACGTAGTCACAACTTCTCCAAACAACATAGATTATGTACCTATGCGCAGCATAAAGTGGCCATTTTTGCCATGAGTGATTGAAAACACTTCACCCTGAAGTCCTTCACCACAGTCTATGTGTAGTGATGGCCGGTTGCCAGAGGTGGCCTCCAACCCTGAGCTCTCTAATCATGTATGCATCAGAATTTAGAGGAGAGTGGACTGTAGCTAGAAAGCAAGTCGCTAAGAATGAAGGCAGCACATAAAAGACCTCAGTGCTTTGCCACCAGCCAAAGAGACGGTGAGATGGAACTGATGGACCCGGAATACTAATCCCGTTACCAAAGCAATCAAAAGGGACCTGTCTCTCTCCATTTCGCTCTCTTCGCCTCACTCCATATCTTTCTCTCGGTCTCTCCTCCTTGCCCTCCCCCATTCATCTGCTCCATTTAAAACAGTCTCTTGACACTGACCCATGGAATAACAATCACCCAAGGCTGATCTGGCGGACACGGCAATCAAGAAACAGACGAACACATGCCACACTACTATCATTAGCTAAAGTGATTGCTAGCATGAATGAAAGACATGTTTCTGATGGAACAAACAGTACTCTTGAGGGCTAACTGTCTAAACGGTACTTTACCTGGTGGCCAGATTACTTGTATGTCTCAATTAAAGGAGAAAAAGTTCTGACAATGTCAATTTAGTAGACCAAATCATTAAAAAACATTAAAAAATTATTATTCTTTTATTTTTTTTTATAGGTAACTAATATGTCTGTAATGCCTCACTACCTGTCTAGAGTCTCCTCACCTGCGAGAAGATAAAACAAGTTTTATATATTATATTATATTATATTATATTATATTATATTATATTATATTATATTATATTATATTATATTATATTATATTATATTATATTATATTATATTATAGTGGGAAGTTGTGGCCTAATGATTAGAGAGTCGGACTCCCAATCAAAAGGTTGTGAGTTCGAGTCCCGGGCTGGCAGGAATTGTGGGTGGGGGGAGTGCATGTACAGTTCTCTCTCCACCTTCAATACCACGACTTAGGTGCCCTTGAGCAAGGCATCGAACCCCAAACTGCTCCCCTTGGCTGAATGTCACGTCACTTTCGTCACTTAATAACACCATATTAATAATACAGTACAAGTAGGGGTGGGCTATGGGACCAAAACTGTATATCATGACATGAGTCATTTTATTTCACGGTAACGATATACACTCACTGGCTTTATCAGGTACACTTTGCTACTAGCGGGTTGGTCCCCCTTTAGCCTTCAGAACTGCCTTAATTCATAATGGCATAGATACAACAAGGTGTTGGATACATTCCTCAGAGATTTTGGTCCATATTGACATGATAGCATCACAAAGTTGCTGCAGATTTGTTGGCTGCACACCCATGATGTGAATCATCCATTCTATCACATCCCAAAGCTGCTCTATTGAATTGAGATCTGGTGACTGTGGAGGCCATTTGAGTAAAGTGAACTCATTGTCATGTTCAAGAAACCAGTCTGAGATGATTTGTGACATGGTGCATTATTCTGCTGGAAATAGCCATCAGAAGATGGGTACAATGTAGTCATAAAGGGATGGACATGGTCAGCAACAATGCTCAGGTAGGCCATGGCATTTAAACAATGCTCAATTTGTACTAAGAGGCCCAAAGTGAGCCAAGAAAATATTCCCCACACCATTACACCACCAGCCTGAACCGTTGGATGGATCCATGCTTTCATATTCTTTACGTCAAATTCTGACCCCACCATCTGAATGTTGCAGCAGAAATTGAGACCCATCAGACCAGGCAAAGTTTTTCCAATCGTATTTTGTTCAATTTTGGTGAGCCTGTGCGAATTATAGCCTCTGTTCTCTGTTCTTAGCTGAAAGGAGTGGCACCTGGTGTGGTCTCCTGCTGCTGTAGCCCATCTGCCTCAAGATTCGACATGTTGTGCGTTCAGTGATGGTATTCCGTACACCTTGGTTGTAACGAGTGGTTATTTGAGGTACTGTTGCCTCAGGACAAAAAAAAAAAAAAATACAAAAAAATAAATAAAAAACACATGTAAACTAAACCAAGTAAATAAGAAATGCTACATAAATTATTCAATGTGTAAATAAAATACTGTATATATTTCTTCTTATTTAAGTTACAATAGTGATTTAGTCAAGAGTAGTGAGAGACTTTCTCTCTTTTGTTGTTTGATTTACATGAATGACAGACAGCGGGAATATTAGACTGCTGTCACTTTAAGAGCTGCCTGGATCCAACTACACGTGTTGTCTTATTCTTGTGTTTGCTTTTTTTTGACTTTCAAAGAGAGGCATTTTGACACATAGGCATCCACGTGTGTGTTCATTTAACCATTCAAGATCTATAAAGCAGCAAAACAAACTATAAAATAGATTAAAAAAAAAAAAAAAAAAAAAAAAAAATAACTATTCAATACCCCTGTGCTCTATTAGCACCATCTTTACATGCATGTGCCTCTCTAACAGCTCTTAGAAACGGTCTCTTAGACAGCACGAGTGTATCTCTAGTGGTTGACATAATTCTACTGATTAATCGTGTCTTGCAATACATCACCCTCCCTTAAGTACAAGTCAAAAATAAATTAAATACATGTAGTTGGGGGGAAATAAGACATTTGTGAACATGGTGCAAAACCGTTTTGATGACCCGAGACCAAACTTAATGTATATAAAAAACAAACCAAAACATCAAGTGAAAAAAAGACAAAAAAAGCAAAACATTGCAAAGTAAATAAATACATGAATAAACGAACAACATAAAAACATGGCAGCTTTGACATTTTTCAAATAAATGTATTTTTATGAACTTGCAGATAAAGAGCGTGAATTGGCTACTTAGCATCACCATACAGAATTACAAAAATAATAGCTGTTTTCAAATGCCACAGTTATATAATTATTGGAGGTCCCATTTGAGCTCTAACACATTAGAGATACAAAATCTGTTCTGCCTGTGTTGTGTCTACCCCCCACCCCCATTTTCTTCTCCCCCCAATAATTCCTTGTCCCCTCTCAACCATTGATAGATTAATTTATATGTATTGCATATAGTGCCTTAACAACTGTCCACATGGAATAAACCTTAGAACTTCTGGCGCTTCCTGCAGTGGTCAATAAAGTAGTTCGGCCACTTCCCCTCATCCTTACCAGATCTCATTACTATCCTCTTCCTTCTCTGTTCCCATTAATCCACACACACACAGCCTCATGGGTGTATTTGAATCATGAGCTCCGGGACTGGTGTCCCCTGACGGATTACAGCTCCATACTGTGGATGAGATAAATGATAACTTCCCTATCTCAGAGAAAAGTAAATTAAAGTCAGCCGCAGCACTCGCCCTCCCCATACACACTCAGGGCAAACTTCTTCATTCACCAACTCCTGACGAAGGACACCCAGACAAAACACCCACAACAGAGAAAAAAAAAGGAAAAATATAGTTAATATAAATATATAAAACCATAGTTCTATGCACCTGGTTAAGCTCTCTATACACATGCACACAACAAGGATTTAAACACACCTGGATGTTATCTAAATCAGCCATTCGGTACAGAGGATTAGCTAGGGAATATTGTTGCTATCTCATTTCCAGGTGCAATGACCACAGGAGTCAAACAGTATTTTAATACAAGAAAGAAGGGTAGGCAATGAGACAAGGGGTGATAATAATGTTAACACAAAGCATAATGAACACAAAGCCATCAGTGTCCATTTACAAAAGCAGAAAATGCTTTAGACACAGCAGTTGAGCTTTTTTAAATAAACCACTCTATAAACAAGCAAAGATGCTTTATGCTTCGACTTTGTTTGCACTACTATATTGAAGTAATAAATTATGTAAAAATAAATATAATTATTTGATTAATACTAAAAATATATAAATGTTTGTCTGAAATTATAGATGGAGAAGAAGCTTTAATTAAAATAGGACTTAGCTGGGTTCAGTACTTAATGTTTAAACGTGGATTTCAATCTCCACAGTTTCACACAGTCAGACACTGGAGAAGCTGTCAAACTAGTCATGCAAACAGTTGTTTCTGTGTCTTTGTGTTGTGACTGGCAGATCTTGACTTGACATTCTAAAGCCAAACATTCATTTAAATCACTATGAACCACATGAAAATACTCGTCCTCCCTGTATATGGAAAACAATTGTTTTCTACAGAAAAAAAGGGGTAATTTTAAGTGTTGATTAGAGTTGCTCTAAGGGTGGCCCTCCATCTGTTGTGTGCTCTGGCACACCTCGCCCCAGGTGGAGAGTGACATCTCTTTGTGACCCATATAATTGGCTCTTTACCACCTTGATCATATCTCTTGAGGAAAAGAGAGAGAGGTGGGTCTCGGGGAGAGCAAGACAAGAAACATCTGTTGTGCTCCTCTGCTTCTGATGCAAAATCAAATGTAACTAAAGGAGCAAGCTAACAAGGAGAGGCTATCAGACACAACACTGAATTCACTGTGGCATGGCGGATAGGGGAAATTTATTGTGGAATATGCAGATTTAAATTGGTGTAAAGTCAAGAAATATATAAATTACTGTAAGTTTTTACCAGTAGGTGGCAGTGTGTATGTCAAACCAATGATTCCCGAATGGGATCCTCAAATTTTTAAATGCCTTACAGTATCAAAAACCCTTGAAAAACTTTTGACACACATGGTTTCAATACGATCTCCGCCAAATTTGGGGATTAGACCAATGAAAGCTGTTTTGTGCAAAATTCAAAATAGCGAGTAATGTAGCCAGGAAGAATTTGAACCCCCAGGTTGACGACATTTCATAGGCAATGCAGTTCAAACTGTGAAACTGTAGATGCTGCTAGAGGGCACAAGACACTGACACCGACACTGCACTAGGGATATTGAGAGTAATCCTAATCACGTTGCCAAATATCACACCTTTTTTGCATACGGTTCTAGGGGTTGCTAGAGACTCCCGGCCAGAAGAATAATAACCTTCTCTGCTTAGGCTTAGCCCCCTAAAAAAATGACAAACTTGGAAAAACAGGAAATATCTACACTTGGAAGAACAGGGACAGACCAAGTGGACAGACATTGTATCTAAAAACAGTCCGGCTAGATTATCAATACTACAGACCCCATGGCTGAATTCTGTCAGGTTTTAAGAGCAGAGAGATCCACTCTCAGCTCCCACAGGGCTCGGCTCAGGACAGGGCTCTAATTAACAGTGGTGCTGTTTCGCACAGGAAAAAGTGGGGGCGCACGAGAGACCCTTTACAGTCCCTTGAGTTGAACCCGATTTCACACATTAATGAGGATTGTGACTGATTCAGGCTGCAGCAGTAATTGGTGCCCAATGGGAAGTTGTGCATCTAGGTGCATCTCGTGTGCTGCACAGTCAGCATGCATGCAAGCAATAAAGCCACAATACAATAACATGCCTGTTTCATGGGTTGACCTTAGCTACCAATGCCATTGATTCAATCACAGGGATGTGCTAAACAACACTTATTCAGAGCGTTAGTAGCAACATATATTTTATTATGTATTGTGAAGAACATCTGAGTGAAATGGATTACTGAACCAAAAAAAAGAAAAAAGCATTGGTTGTTGACTGGATAGAGAGAGATTTGAATTAGGGCTGGGCGATATATCTAACGATATGATCATGCGCATCTAATCAGTAAAGATGCTTTCATGATCACCGCTAAATACGCCATCACCTGCTTGTAATTGGAGCATTTAATAGACAGAGCCGTAGATCGCTGACAAGCTACGCCATATCGCGTTCATTATCGCAGATGAATCGCCTTCGATAATGAACGCGATATGGCGTAGCTTGTCAGCGATCTACTGCTCTGTCTATTAAATGCCACTCCAATTATAAGCAGGTGATGGCGATTTTAGCGGTGATCACGGAAGGAGCTTTACTGATTAGATGCGCATGATCATATCGTTAGATATATCGCACAGCCCTAATTTGAATTGGAGTTCCTGTGTTTGTAGGAAAAGGGGTGAGGTTAAGCGGGATACATGAGTTTAGAATAAGGTCTTTAAGATTTGTTTGGAAAAAACGGATCCTTTTAAGATTCCAAGACACCCACTTTGAAAAGCATTTTTTGCATTTCTTAGGGAGTTTGGGGCATTCACAAGGAATGTCATTTACACTTTGGCTAATAGCTAACCACAGCATGAATTAGCATACATCACTATCCTATAAATAAGCTAGTCATTGTAAGTCGTTGAGATACATTGATAGGACATCAATAGTATTTTGAAGATTATTTTTTCATAGTACATTTTGTAATAGTATTTTGCAGTATAGTAATGGTATTTCTCTTTCACAAAAAATTGTCTTTTACAACTAGCCAGACTGGTTCTTGCTGATCAGAGAAGAAGGCATATGTCCGTATGTTCTGAATCTGAGAGCGTTTGCAACTGCAGTCTGGTCTAAAAAGCTCAGTGTGAAACCCAAACAAATCCTGGTCCAAACAAGACCTGCTGCCAAAGACGGTGGGTATGGTTTTCTGATTCAGAGTATGGAGTGTTGTACAGCGACAGCTTGAGGTGTGTGGGTCTTCTGCTCCTCAAACCCAAGCTTGTTGAACAAGCATGACCGGGAATAAGAGCCTCATACATAAAGCAGATTGCTCGGTGTACCACAAGAGCCAAAGACGAAGTGTAATTTCCTTTTCAGAGGTACAAAAACATCTTAATTTTAGAAAATGTTGCAAACATTGTAATTTTTTTTTTTTAACCGCTGATTTCTGAAGGCATTGGTTTGTATGATTTAATGTTATGATTAAATTAATAGTAGTAATACACCAGCTGAAGTGTGACTTCTACCTCAGAGGCAGGGAACATTTACAGCTAGGCATATTACATTAGTACTATTTTACACTGCTGATTGTTACTCTAATTTTAAAGACACTGGAAGTATTGAGAATACTCTTGGTTTAGCAAAACATCCATGTATTGAGGAGCGTAGAAGAAAAAGACCACAAAGAAAGCTAGATAACACCCCATGTGAGTCAGACCTCTGATAGTACACCAAAGGCTCTCTGAAAATAATCATACAATAAGACCAGGACCCTACAGGGCTTCATCAACCTCTCTCTCTCTCTATCTCTCTCTCTCCTTTTATCTGTTTTTCTTCCTCTGTGACTCTGCCCAAAATCTTCAAAGTGAATAGGAGAGAACAACCACATTGCCTCTGAATTTCAGAGAGACTGCTTTCACACACCTGGCCGTGTGTTCAAAATATGTGCATGCATGTGGGTACAGCGTATGCATACTGCATTGGTTATTGTTCTGTGTGAGCTGCAGCAGAGCGCGGTGACTTTAATGATTAACGACGTTTCTCCGTTGGGCCCCTGCACACCGCCCAAACCTCTTTTATGCTACCAAAAATAGACAAAGTGCAGCGCCACTTTTAATGACAACCTCTTCTGATCGATGCTCCTCTCATGCATGGAAGCAACACAAAGACAAGTCTTTCAACCAGACAGCCTCGCCGCATGGGGAGGAGGTTTTCGGAGGGCCCGCTTTTGAAGATTTGGACAGGCCTTTTTCCTCCCACTGTGCATGGAAACAGTGATGGGCAGGCACTCGGTTGCAGGAGTGAGCACAGCCTATAGCGGACCTAGAGCTGGATGGAGAGAACGTGAAGGAACAGGAGTTTCATGTTTCTTTTATAGTGCAGCGCTTGTGTTTTACTCTGAAATATTTCTGAGGAGGCATTGGAAGCTTGAAAGTCCTCTTGTAGTGAGAAATGGTTTGAAGTGAACAACTCGCAATGAGATATTCTGGGTTTGAGAAAGTCTAGTACAAAAGCGGCATAGAACAATGGATTTCTCAACAAATCAACTCAAGAAGATCCAGTAGCATATACCTTGCTTTCTCAGGCCATGCACGGTAAGTCAAAAATTGATCGGCAAGTTCCATTTGAGCTGGAACTGATGAGCCAATCATCAGTTGCTAATTGACAACAAATTGACCAAAATACATCACAAGTGCACCTTGTACCTTAAATTGACAAAGGCCTGTTGGGAGTTTGAAGTGGTCTCAATAGTGTCTTCATTTTCTTTTACCTGATGGTGGTAGGATAACCATTATCCTCCTCATCATGTGACGTCCAAGCCAATTGGATAATTCATGGGCGGAGATTATAAATGTTTGGCTGAACTGCCCCACCGTACTTCCCCTGTCAGAACCTAGTTCTTCAGAGGAGTTATTTGCTCCAACCTGTTTTCCTTTTGATTTATTATTTATCAATGTTCCTTAACCATTGGATTGTTATTTTCTTTTGTTTATTTAATCCCTAGACATTACATTTTTGTAACAGGTTATGTTATATTGAATAAATAATCCTGCTAATCAAACAAGTATGTTTGAACCTCTTTATGTGACGGTCGGGAACGAGCTGGCCGTGACATTAGAGAAATAGAGAGATTTAGACTTTGAAGGAATGTTCTGGTTTCAGTACTTAGCAAAACTAAATTGGCACAATATTGATAAGCAGAAATGTTAATTTTAGATTGTCCTGAAAAAAAAAAAAAAAAAAAAAAAACTGGGTTACCGGGAGGCAGGGATGTCAAAATACTCACTGTTTCCAAATATAGCCAAGATGCAAACAATATGAGTGTTACTGTGATTTAAATCACTGCAAAATCACTTGCTGACCTTTTCAGTTAATGGTATCTTTGTTCAAATAACAATGAAATGCCTCAAATCCTAAAATTAAGTTTCAACAGAACAAATGAAGTGCTTTCATAAAATGTATTTCTACTTTCATATGCTCAAAACTGTTGCCTGTTTACTTTCTTTGTAAGTCTGTCACCATAACATTCAAAAAAATAGAAAGAAAAACAAAGTAAGCTGTACTGAACTTGGAATATTTCTTTAGACGCATTTGTAAGAGGAAAATAGTACAAGGTGCATGGGGAGGCAAAAACCTAATATTCAAAGAAGTACAATATGATAATACTTCAACTGACCACCTGTCCTTTCTGGACACAGAGTCCTGACTGCTCTAGGGGACTGTCAACTGGCTAGCTTTCCTCACACTTGTCACACCAGACAGACGGGTCAGTCTTACCTCATAGATCAGATTAACCAAGCAATTGAAGCTTCTTTAAACAGCTCTGAATGTGTGGGAAACAAATTCAAAGAAGAGAACAAGAACAAGTCAGTGTTCCCTTGGGATTTTCCATTTTCCAAGACTACCTGCAGTTCTTTTTGCTTGGAAGAGCTTATTTTCCTGGATGAAGGGGCTGTTGCTTTCGATGCTTTCGTTTGCTATTTTGTATGGATGTAGGGTATTTAACTATGATATATTATGTCTGCACAATGAAGTGAAATTACACTCCTGTCTATCAGCACACCATCAATGAGGCCTAGAAATGAAGACGGATAAAAGGAGCATGATCCTAGCCTATTAACGGTGAAGATCTACCATCTCTGAACAAACTTCGACTGTTTGATGTAAGAATTAGCACAATAAGCTGAAAGATGAAGATATTAGGATATAGGTCACGTAACCAGGGAAAGTGTCTTACAGGTGTCTAACCAGGGAGTACTGTTTTACACACACGTGACATGTTTTCACATTTAGAATTGATTAGACTCTTATAGAAATAAGAGTGGTAAATATGCAAGTTTTAATAATAAAAATGTAGAAAAATAGACAATATAGCATGATACAAAACCCTTGAAGCATTTGTTGCATGTTACTGAAAAAAAAAAAAAAAAAAATGTTGGCCAATGAATTTCCATGAGTTTTCCACAACCATTCCAGGTATGTTCAATTCTAGATAAGAAATAAATGAATAAATAAATAAAATAAAAAAAAGGCTAACAAATAAAAGAAAAGTATGACTTGCACGCTATTTATTACACACAACTTCATAAAGAAATTATGAAATATTTTAGAAAATGACCTGGACATGGAAATAGTTTTTTTTTTAATTGAATGTTTACAGAGGATTCTTATATTTAAAACAAGAATGTCTGTCTAATGAAACCATTATTTATTCTGATAAGGTGGCAAAAAATACCAAATATGTCTAAAATATCTGCATTTACATTCAGCGAAACGCTACTTCTTCCAAATGAAGGCATTTTGAAAATCTCCTGACAACACTAGCCAATTGATGCAGGTTTATCCTGAATCCAATTAAGTAAAATAAAACGTCTGTGCAAGACGATTAAAGTATTGTATCAATTCTAAAATAAAAAACCATGGGTTATGAAAAAAGAGACTTTTATGTTTGGAGCTTTTCCATGACCGTGGGACGACTTTTTAAAAAACTTTTTAAAAAGTGGAAGGGAAAAAGCAAGCCAAACTAAGGATTAGAACACCTGGCTAAAAGGTGTAAGAGACAGCAGCAACGACCCTGATCTTAACCTACTGGCTCTCTTGGTCAAGGGGAACCATGTTTGGACAGAAGGCCGGTCTCGGATCACGGAGCGGCCCTCTTCCTCCACCCCTGCAGTTCAGATCAGCAGCGAATCCAGAAGTGAGAGGACTCTTCCATCCATCATAATCACACTGCCGCTGCTCACAAACGTCTAACAACAACACTGCAGCCTCAGCTCCAGATAATATACTGTTCACACATCTACACAAATACTACTGTACCTGCAGACAGACTTTCAATAAGCAAGCAAATACTCTAAATAAACGCTAATACTGTATCTATATATGGCAACCACACCTGATAAACTGATAAGAAATGTTGCAGATTTCTACAGACTTTAAATGGTCGATCATGTTAGGTTTAGTACATTTAAAGATTTCTATTTAGATAATTTAATTATTAAATCTATAATTTAAAAATGCATTAAATACTTATTATATATCATTAAATGTAGATTATTTCAAAACGACTACAGTTACAAAAACATTCATTCTCTCTTGGCACAAGCATACACAGAAGCACACTTATTATTCAGAATAGACCGAGTTATATTGATTCAAGGTCTCGAGTCCAAATAGAGAGTCAGAAAGTGTGCAGCTATGAGCGTGTGTGGGCACTGAAGTTAATAAAACTAGTCAGACTAGCATTCAGTCCATCTTCTTTCTTTTAATAGCAGCTGTATAAAGTTGCTAGCTACCCGTATTTCTAGCAGACAGAGTACCAATCTCTACGAAGCTATACCAGTGCTTTGGGAAAATGAATTGTTACACAAGTGGTGAAAGAGTAGCTATTTGAATTATTTCAGATATGTTTTTCCTAAATCATTTACATTTAACTATATTGAGGCTGAGAACTGAGAACAGGCCCACTTGCAGCTCTAAGCAGTATGGTAGTCCTTCAAACTCAATAGTCACATCAATTTTTTCCATGAATTTCTCAGACAAAAAGGTCTATTGTCAATTGTTTAGTAATGTATAAAGCACAGCTTACCTAAACATACATACCAAGCACCTTCTGCTGGTCAGTGACACATGTATATGACCAGCTTGATCCTTTTGCGAAATCCTTTTGCCCTCACATAGAATTCAAAATTGTGTGGATACTACTTACATTACTGGAACTCACCCATAAAAATTTGCCAAACCGTGGTAAATTTAAAGAGTGGGCCAAACTCACGATTAGGTGCGCCATGCCCTCACTACTCAGATTTAAATAGTGCCACAGTTAAACTAAATGTACCTAATGCTTGAAAAGAATACGTAGCTAATTACACAACAATGAAGCTACAAAACAATGACTCATTGGAAATGAATCATCTAGATAAAACGATTCACTAAAATGACTCAGATAAGACTAGATAAGGGGGACACTATAGGAAGTCAATTTTATTCACACATGCACATTGTTTCAAAGCAGCTTGACAGAAAATCATTATGTCAGTGTTTATAATACATTAATATATTCATGCCTTATGTTTCCATTTAGCAGATTACAACTTACATTTGTAATAATATAATAAAATCAAATTTAGGATTTGTTATATAGTACATATTGGTTTATGTAAGTGTATACGGATTTGTCCACATCCAACTTTATATACAATATAAAGCTGTGAAATAGTTTACATTTTTGCGAAGATGTAAACTATTTTGCTACATTGTTAATAGTGTATTACTTGTCAAATCTATACTATATGAGGGAATACATACTATTGTACTAGTAAACATGTAGCCCTAGGAATGCTAACAGCTACCATAGTTAGGTATGACACAATGAATGAAAAATCAACTATTCGACAAATAATTGTGAGTTCCAGAACCAATGCTTACATTTTACTCCTGTCTGAATCCTACACTGACATCACAATTGCCAAAGAAGTATTTTAAGAATTCAGAGAAACACACCCAGATGAATTCATAATAATAGAGTCTAATGATGTCTTTCATGCTTCATATAACCTCTGTTATATTTCACCTTGTATTCATTACCCTTTCCGTATGTCAATGATGTAACAGACTATGCTCGAATGCCAGCTGGGAAGAAAAAAAAAATGCAGCATAATCAAAACTCAAAAGAAAGACTCAATATTCCCCTCAGACCAACAAGAGATGTAGAGTTTAAACACTTCTGAGAAAATCAGGAAATCAACACAAAAATCTGCAGCTCAAACATTGACCAATAGTGGCTTCTCTACATGTACAGTGACATTCAAATAATTATTTGTTTTTAAGTTTTTGCATTATTATCACACAAATGATTCAGATCATCAAACTAATTTTAATTTTACACAAAGATAGCCTGAGTAAATACAGAATGCAGTTTTGAAATGATGATTTCATTTATTAAGGAAAAAACACTGTGCAACCCTACCTGGCACTACGTGAAAAAGTGATTGCCCCCTAAATCGAATAACTGGTTTTGCCACCCTTTGCAGCAACAACTGCAATCAAGCATTTATGATAACTGGTCTTTCACATCGCTGTGGAGGAATTTCATCCCATTCTTCTTTGCAGATTTGTTTTAATTCAGCCACATTGGAGGGTTTTCAAGCATGAACATTAAGGTCATGGCACAGCATCTCAATCAGATTTAAGTCTGGACTCTGACTTGGCCACTCCAAAACCTTAATTGTGTTTTCTTAAGCCTTTCAGAGGTGCACTTGCTGGTGTATTTGGGATCATTGGTGTGCCTGACAGTAAACAGGCCTTGGTGTGGCTAGTGATTAAAGGGGGGGGGGTGAAATGCTCGTTTTCACTCAATATCCTGTTAATCTTGAGTACCTATAGAGTAGTACTGCATCCTTCATAACTCCAAAAAGTCTTTATTTTTATTATATTTATAAGAGAAAGATAGTCTGTACTGATTTTTCCCGGAAAAACACGAGCGCCTAGAGGCGTGACGTGTGGGAGGAGCTAAAGAATCACGAGCGTGAGTAAGCTTTTGCGTTGAGAGCATGTGGAAGCTGTGAAACAGATCCAGAGGCTGAAATTTAACAAGAGCAGCATCAGCAAAGGCGGAATGCTATGTGGTATGTACTGAAACTGTATATATTTGCTTAGCGGTTTTGGAAAATGACTAAGTTCCACTTTATGTCGTCTTTTTTTTTTTTTAAGCTGTAACGTTACATGTGGAAAGTGCAGTTTGATGCACCGAAACTTGTGACAAACCGGAAGAGGTTTTTTTGGAACAAAAATACTCCTTCAAACGTACAACTTAATTTTTGAAACTTTGTCCATGTTTAGCACGTTATTTAGCATTAAATAACGTGGTTAATCACAGTTCTTTAATGATTTAACAGGAGGGGTGATTGTGAGAATGATTATTATGTTTTATTTTTTTTATCACAAAAATAAATCCCACTGTGAACTAAATTTGCTATTTATTATTGGTATTAGAAAACAGTTAAATTGACAATTGTAAAATATAAATATAAGTTACAATGTGTGAAATAAAGTCACATAGTAGTAAATCAAGTTACAATTCTCAAAAAGTTCAAAAAGGCAAGCAACTTCATATATCTTCTCCACGGGGTCCCTAAAGTACCTTGGTGAAAACTCCAGACAAATAGAAAGGCTATAAACTAAAACTAAAAGACATTACTAACAACTTCAGCCTACAAATGCCTCTGTATATGCCAGTGTGTTTCTAATAATTCCTGTAATTTAGTCAAATTAAATTGGACATTCACTAAATATATCTGTGCAGTACATACACATACACTAGAGATCGGAAAATATTAAACATTTGCTGTTTATGTGGAACAGACAGGGACCTCCAGTAAAGCACAACACAATGCCAAAAATAATGGATATAATCATGTGTTTTGATCAACATTAACTCAAGCACAATAGATAATGCAGCATGGCGACCTGGATTCTTCTGCCTGCAAGCTGATGTTTAAGCTACAACACTAGCATAACAGCGTTTGGATTATTTTTTGCCTTCGCCAACCTAATCTCAATGCTGTGGCACATGGAGGAGCAAGAAGTTCCATGTTCACATGGGCTTTGAGCGTAGGGATTGTCTCTGATCCAGAGATGAGCAAGAAATACTCAGGCCTGAAGACAATTAAATAATTAGTCCAATTAAGCCTTTAGATAACACGCCTGTAATTAAATCATTTGCACACCAAGGGATGGTGACAGTTCACAGAAACAAATTTAGTCTGTGGTTGGTTCATCTGCCATCCAAACAACAAGATTTAATTACAGTTCAATATACACAGATTATGGTAGAAAATGTACCACCCGCAGATCTCTGATGAAGGCCCAGCAGAATGTGAAGAAGATTGTCTTTTACAAAACTGTACTAAAACAAGGGGATTTTAAACAGGTTAAATAAGAGGCAAAATGTGCATTCCTTTGGCTGAAATTTTCAGTTGCTAACAAAAAAACTGGTACATTTGTGTATCAGGTGCACTTAGTAATTTTCATTTGTGTTGTGACAACAATAAATGAGTACTAAGGTAAAATAAAATGAGTATTCGTTTGGTCATGAAAAGACCAACTTCATGTAAAAATAAAAAGCGTTTATTGTGTGACAGCTCTGAAGATATGATGGAAATACATGTGAAAATACATGATTGTTTGAATAATATTTCCAATGGTTTAGTCAATACTATTTCCAGCATTTTTTTTTTCTTTCAGTGTGTTAATCATATTTTTACAGAAATCAACTCATTACTATAATACATTAATAAGGTAAAACTTAAAGTGCACTTTTTTTATTTTTAAACCTATTCCACAGATTTCAATAGATTTGCTCTTACTATATATATATATATATATATATATATATATATATATATATATATATATATATATATATATATATATATATATATATATATATATATATATATATATATGTGTGTGCAGAATCCTTGTGAGTGTAATTATCACAGCCACCTTATTTTTAACACAAGAACTGGTTCAGGCATTTGTAACTTGAACATGCAAGGCTTCAGGTGTCCTTTGTTTCCAGTTATTTTTAGCTGTAAAAAAGAGCTTGTTGTGCTGTTTGATACTGTGAACTTGATATCATTTTAAATTACTGTCATAATTATAAACACACTGACTTATATCACAAATGGTTTTATATTCGTTTGTTATTTCATAGTTATTTACCCATAGTAGCTAATGAAGTCTCACACATTCACAGAAAATAACTAGCTTACTTCTGCATTGCAAAATTAGGTGGATTATTACACTGCATAGTAGTTAAGAGACCTATATTCCTGAGTGCTCTCATTTCCTGCAACTTGTTATGATTTTGAATCATTTGCAATGACTGTGCAGGATGCGATATATATTCTCTATTCCAGAGTGGCCTAATTATGGAAAAAAAATCTCCCACTATACACCTAAAAATACTGTCAACATCTTTCCAGAGAAGAACTCTCCATGCTTGAAATTGGCTGGTGTCAGTGATATCAGCCTTGAGGAGAAGGCCGTTTAATGTGCAGTCTTTGTGGACACAGGAGAAGGCTGCATCTCTGTAACAGGCATATTGGCAGTGTCCTCCTGTCTGGCACAGCCAATCAGCATGCTGACTCAAGGGAGGATAAAACTCAGTGTGGCTTTAGCTGAGAGGCACTAGAGCGAGCCAGGAAAAGCCCGGCTAAAGCATGTGCGCACATACATGTCCTCTCATTCTCACTTTCCCCTTCTAGTCACTTCTTTTTCGGCATCGATAACACACTTTCTGACTCTCTGTGTCTCTCAATCAGAAATGTTTCTATATGCGACATGACGTCTATCAATGGCATTAATTGCCTATGATCTGGTAACCTATAGCTTATATCAGGGCAGGTGTAAAAAAAAAAAGTGACAAGTGACGGACCTGAGACGTATACCATTTCAAATCTGGTCAAACGGTGTAATACATCGACAAGCAATACATCCCTACAAGGCATGTCTGAGGTTGCATTGTTTGATAGGTGAGTACCATTGATTTTGCATTGTTTTACACAACTTATCTGTGTCGGCTTTTGTTTGAATATTCTTGCGTGTGATCTTCGCTTGCTTCCGTGGTTGTCATTATGCCAGGTTTGTGTATGTACGTGTGGGGCGGAGATAACAAAATGGGGCGAGGTCCTGTTGGGCTATGGGTGTGTTTGTTTTGGTGCGTTCAAATATTTTCAAATATGATCATGCTTGCTGTGATTATGAGCTTATAATCGCATTATTTAGATCAAAGTATTGCATTGGCAGGAGGTAAAGTTTAATCCCAATATTGCCAAAATATCATTAAAATCGCATAATGAGGGTGCATGTAAACACGCTGAATGCATTGCCTTTTTTCAGTGGTTCAATGACTTGCTCATTTCTGAAAGAATTGGTGTCTTTGAATAAATCAGATGAACAAATGATTCAGGCAATTTCATAACACGTGCAGAATTCAGAACTACATACTAGCATGCTACTCCTACTATTTTTATTTTTGTGAAAAGGAAAGAGATGTTCAGAATGTTCAGAAACAGACAACTTGTTTTATTTCTGAATGAAGCAGTGGTTCAGTGAATTAATGACTTGTTTTCTCCTGAGTGAATCAATGTATTGAATCAATCGGTTTAGTGATTATTAGAGTGATTATTGGTTTAATGAGTCATTATAATACAGTCATTTGCTACTACTGGCTTAACAATATATCTTGCAGAAAGAGTCCCTGAAATCAGACTTTACAGACAAGGAGAACTGATTCAGTTCCAAGGGCTGCACTAAATATCAGAGCTCTTGAATCGCTGCTCAGCCAATCAGATTTGAGGACCAGACCTAATCTTGCATAATAAAACACAACATTTTCAGATTCTACTGATAGATCACTTGTCACGAGAAGCTTTTCGAGTCACACCCAGTTGGAACACAGTGTAGAAGATTAAGTAGCACACATTTGGAGGTGACGCCTCCCCACCCAGTAACAGCAGGACCAAACAGTGTAGCCAAGGGGAGTCAGTGATTACTATTTTATCACAAACACTTATCCTGATTGGAGACACTTCCAAGCACTTTAAAGTTACTTTCCCTTTTGTAATTAGAGGCTAATAATTGAAATATAAGATGAGCCCTCAAATCAAATCAAATCAAGCTGAAAGTGAAACACTTTGCTTGTGATCCAAAACGAGCCCATGGTTACCCAATCAAAGTAGCTTGTAAAACAGCGTAATTGATTTTAATGGAGCAGGCTGTAAATGAAACCGCTAACAGCTGGTCAGAAGGAAGCTTGGCTTACCTTGCCGGACATCTCTGGGTGCTATAGCGATGCCATTCTTTGAATGCAGCTGTGTCACACAACAGTCGTCGGGTGGGGACTGCAACACACTCACGCTGGGGTCTAAAGAGTGGTTATGGGGCGCAGTGGGCAGCAAGGAGACCGGAGGGGCCGTGTTGGGACAAACACATCCTGTCTGGGTGATACTGCAGCTCTCGGTTTCCCAGCCTGAGCCGACATGCAAGCACTCCTCAAACCATCGGCACAGGACTCCACACGTAAACTGACTCGAATTCTCATTATTAATGAGCAGAACCTCTACGAGCCGGAAGTCCAGAGTTTCCGCCGACAAGGGGGCTTGGCCCTCGGACGTCCCATCTCTGTTGTCGCCGTCTTTGTTGGGATGAGTGGTCAGGCACAACTGCACAAAGTTCTTATCGAACTGCAGGAAGGTGTGGGGTCCTGGGACCATGCAAAGCTCGACAGCTTCAGGGTCCGAGGGGAAGGTGGGCTGGTCTGGGGGGCCACAGGTCTGGTTTGAGAGGTAGTGGTCCAGAGGCAGCACCAGCGGGGAAAAAGCTAAACACACGCCGGCATGGCGATTGAAGCGGAAATAGAGCGAGTACTTGGTGGGGTCAGGGTTCTCCACAGTCCAGGAGCATCCAGATGTCAGAGCTGACGGCCTGGGAAAGAGGTCCCTGAGCGAGAAGGAGCCGTATAAGACCCCAGTCACCAGAGAGGAGCAGGGGGCGGCCTGACCCAGCGGCTCCACGGCCCAGGACAGTGCAAAAAGGGATGACAGCACAGACAGACAGAGATGACCAGCAGTGTTCATCCTATGTCATTTGTCCTGCGGGGAGGAGAAAGAAATATAGATGAGCGATCCAAACACCATTTCAGTGAGGTCAAACAACTAATTATTTTCTTCTGTCAAACGCGTCTTTGATTGGTCAGATCATATCTTGCTCATTTTCCTTCAAACAATATTTTAATATATTGCTATGCATTGCATACAGCTTGAAAGCAGCTGAACAGTTTAAACAAAACCAAGATAGTTAAGACATAGATAAACAACACACACACAGACATGTTGAAAATTCACACATTTTACTGTCATGAAAAAATGACTAGTATTATTTACTTTTTGAGTAATTGTACATATAACTATATCGTCCCATGTTGCTTACAATGTAGGATTTTGTTTCAATTTGGGTTCTTCTGAAAACTATATTTAACAAAGGACAGCAGCTATTTACTCAAGGGCCTGCTATGATGAGAGCACATAGTAGTGGATACTGTTTGCACCAAATAAAAATAGTGATTATTGCATCTTGTTGACACCAAGTGCAAATATAATTAAATGTTATTTGCACAAAGTATGAAGAAGCTGAATGTGCTATTTGCGCTAAAATTTTAATATTTGAGCAAAGCTAGGTGGTTTTAACAGAAATAGCCTCTGACAACAGAATATGTATTTGACTTAACATTTGTTTTTATTAAAAAATGTAATCAAAATACAGTGTCTGCTGGATTCTGTTTAATTGATGGCCATGCAAGTTTAAAACTGCAGCCATTGAGACTTTCACACACATGCATGGAAACACAGGACCCAGAAAGTTCTGTGCTGGATCATGTTTCAACTTTTCAAATCTATGAATTTGCATAAATAACAACTGGGGATCAAAGTGTCACAAATTGACCCTCTTGTCAAAGAACACAAAGCAAAAATATGTACTATGTATAAAAATCTCATGCATTTAGCATAACCAGCAAAGACATGACACCTCCATAAACAATCATACAAAACATATAAGAAATCATTCATTTTCTACTTGGATGATTGTCCAAGCACAGCATAAACACATGCCATATCCATAATAAAACCCATTGCTGATCATTTAATTATTAATGATCAGTCATCACAGCCTGCAAATAACAGGTTTATTACAGTTAACTAAAACAGAAACAATAATAAAAGCTATTATTAATTAATTCATTTTTATTTATTTGTTACTAAAAACTGAAATTAATATAATGAAAATAATAATAATAATAATAATAATAATAATAATAATAATAATAATAACAACTATTATAAATTACAAAAACAAAATAACAAAAATCTTACAATGAAAACAGAAAAAAAAAACTATCGTACCTCGGTCATGCTAAAATAACACTGCTAAATTTTATAATCTGATTTGTGTAAAACTGTTGGTAAAACAAAAGAGAAGGGGAGCTCTGTAGGGGGGATTGCAAGAAGGGCAACACAATGTTATTTGAATATTAGATTCATTAACAGATTTACATCACTAATCCTGTTTTATCTGTCTGCAGAGACACTGCAGAGTGTCAAAAACAAACAGCAAGAGAGAATTGGAATGACAACAGAAAACCCGAGACAGGAGAAAACAGAGCTCGATGGGGAGGAGCGGTCGTGTCACATATCGGGCCATTTAAGCTCTCTGACAGCATTAATGAAGCGGAAAGTTTTCCTGTAAATCAGCCCCTTCGGTCTTGATTCCCCGCCTGCCAGAGCTCCTCACGCCAGCCTTTTTCCACAGCTGTGTTTGCGAGCACCAATTCAGCCTCTCCTGAGCCGGCGCTCACTTTTCATGCAGTCCGACCGCCCCTCTGGCACGGTCCCTTTGTCTTAATTACATGTGGTTAGTGGGTCACATTAATGGCATGCAGTCAGCTGCGGTGGGATGTCCTTCATTTGGAGGGCCTTCAGGTTTCAGTACACTCCCACCTGGATCAATGGGTGGAAATCTCTGACTTTCCTCCTCCTTTTCGCCTCTTTGTAATTCTGTCTCACCCTTCCTCTCCTCCTTCCCACTCTCACTCACAGCAGACTTGTAAATCATTTCAGGGCTGTGTGTTCTCTCTGTGAAGGTCGCAATCCTATTCACAAAGACACAAAATGGACACGCATACTTTTCTCCGACGTCTGAAAATCCCTGACGGATGTGCTGAGAAGACTGATGACTCTTCTATGGAGGGTTTAGCCCTTCAACTAATCTGCCACACTCTCATGCACACATGCATCCTTTAGTTACCCACTGTGACACATTTATAGGTCTTTGAGTTTTAGGATGTGTCACATGATATGACAAATCTTTTTTTGTTGTTGTTGATTTTTTTATCCTATTATATATATATATATATATATATATATATATATATATATATATATATATATATATATATATATATATATATATATAAATAAATTCAATTCAGAGATACAATGACTTAACACACAACTTATGTGATAAGCACGTCTTTAATTTCTGAATTATAATTAATTTACTTTTTTGGAGGATAAATTCCAGCATGAGGAAGGTGAACTGTGCTAATAAAAATATTTCAATGATTTAAGTTAATGTGGTGTGTGACATTATATTTTCTGTTTGGCCGTGATGTCAAAAATATCAAGGTGATACATGGTAATAGTCTTGACATTGCAATGGGGGGGTGCAAACTCATAAAGAAAAAAAAAAAAACACTTAATTCATGTTTAAATGTTCCCACCTTTACTAGAATTGTCATCTTGAAGAAAAGAAAAGAAATGTAAAATAATGTCTATTTATTTAATAATAAATGTCTTAATAATTTTTTTGATATTCCAGTTATCACATACGCTTGATTGCAGTTGTTGCTGCAGAGGGTGGCACAACCAGTTATTAGATTTAGGGAGCAATTACTTTTTCACATAGTGCCAGGCAGGTTTAGACAAGTTCTTTTCCCTTAATAAATTAAATCATTATTTTAAATCTACATTTTGTATCTATTTGGGTTATTTCTGTGTAATTCAAAAATTTGTTTGATGATCAGAATCATTCAAATGTGACAAATATGCAAAAAAAAAAAAAAAAAAAAAACTTTTCACACCCGTGTGTGTGTGTGTGTGTGTGTGTGTGTGTGTGTGTGCTGGAATCAGTCTCTGGCAGTGAAGCGAGTTAAATGGACCTAAGAATTGGCTCTGGAGAGGGGCTTTTAGACAAGGCAGATGAAAACACGAGAGTTTAAAGTGGATACATCTTTCATTCAATGAGAGGTTCCTGACTCAAGCTTATTATGAGATGGCTGGAATAAAGGGTTTACATGAACAAAATGGCACAAACAAATTATTCTACCAAGAAATGAATACATACTGCAGATGAATTGGCACAGAGAAGCGAGTTGCACTCCATTTCACAGAAGCTTATAGCTTCTACTGAAAAATGCTTATCTGATCATGCGTTTGCTTATTTACTTATTGATTTATTTCGTGGGATTACTGTTATGAAGAACAGATTGTATTTACTTATTTATTTATTTTTGTCACTGGCTATTTTAAACTGCAGGGTGCAGACAGGCCATATCTGAATGTTTGTATACATATGACACTAATCTGAGTCGTGTGAACAAATCCTTTCAAATCCGGTTTGCTCTACTTTCATATGTGGTCCTGGATTGGATACATTTCTGATTTGAGTCTAAATCGTCACACCAGAATTCATGTGTTTGTTGTACAACAAAACTACCCTGTGGATTTCATTCAATGCCAGCAGCGCCTGTCTTAAAAAAGAAATTGTAGAAATCATGGGAAAGCAGAGATGGCAAGATAACAATTTTAATTGATATTGGAGGAGACGCTTGAGTTAGGCAAAACCTAAGGGAATATATCACAATCGAGCTGTGTTAGCACATTAGTGTTGCAACTTCCAGGGCTGGCGTTGATGCTGTAAAATGTGAGAGCAATTTTAGGGGCCCAAATGCCCAGTGCCCAAAATACTTAAACGAAGTACAGGTGCATCTCAATAAATTAGAATGTCTTGGAAAAAAGTTCATTTATTTCAGTAATTCAACTCAAATTGTGAAACTTGTGTATTAAATACAAAGTAATTAAGTAATTAACATTCTTTCCAGAAGGCCAACAATTCACTACAAATGTTCATTATTTTTTTTTTCTTAATTAGTCTTATGGAGTATTCTAATTGGTGGGTTTTTGTTAAATGTGAGCCAAAATCATCACAATTAAAAGAGCCAAAGACTTAAACCACTTCAATCTGTGTGTACGAAATTTATTTAATACACGAGTTTCACAATTTGAGTTGAATTACTGAAATGAATGAACTTTTCCACGACATTCTAATTTATTGATATGCACCTGCATGTGTGTGTGTGCATGTATATATATATATATATATATATATATATATATATATATATATATATATATATATATAGGCCTATATATTGGGATAATCTGGTCACCGTTTTTTTAAGGTCCTTAACTTTGACTTTTGCCTCAATAAAAAATAATAAATTTAAAGTAAATTATCAGGATTTATTTTTTATTCTGAAAGTCAAAATGTCCTTTAACAGATGGCTACATCCAAAAAAAAAAAAAAAAAAACTAAAAACTCTCCAAAGTATTATATGTAGACATTTGATAATAAAAGCTTTTTAAATAAGTGCCATGGTCATCCTAGGAGGGTTTTTTTTTTTTTTTTTTTTTTTTTTTTTTGTGGACTGTTATAAACCCTAGACTGTAAGAGAACCTTGACCTTACAGCACCTAGACTCAGAGACACAATCTGTATTATTGGACTTTGCTTGAAATTGTCAAAAAACTTCAAAACTTACGCTATAATACCATTCGTTTAACTAATTGTAAGCCAGCTGTCTGTTCACATTAATAATAGATGCAGGTCACCGAATGTGAGCCGTCGAAGCAAAAAGAACATTAAGGCCTTTAATATCAACACAGCCACCATTTATCATACAGTAATGTTTACTTTATTCTTGTGATGTCTATGTTCATGCATTTCTGTGTACATGGTTATTTTATTTTTTTACAAATGAAGACTTGTTTGAATGATTTCTTGCAAATATCCCTGTTCATTCAGTACACCAGTAAGCAGCTGTCAGTAACATCAGCA